>NC_133371.1:5774916-5976907 GCF_049309525.1 Garra rufa | reverse complement strand
ACAAAAGAAAATACTACTTCCAATAAAGTTAGAAAAATGCTATTACAAAGGTAAAGACAAAATCCCCCTGTAAATCAGTTTAAGGAGTCAAATATCACCTCGTAATACAAAGGCTAATTTTTAATCAGATTTTTTGATTATTGTTTAGAATGTGCCCCTGAAATTTTGACTGTGCTCCTAAATTTTTTAAGTTAGAGAAAAGTAAGCGTAGAGCCCTGCTTTGAATTAAGGCCCTCACCACTTTGGTGCGGGACTTTGCGATGGCAGCCTCCATCCCCTCCAGGCTGTTGTCTCCAGGGGAGCCAAAGTTGATGTCCATTGGCTCCTCCTCTTCCCGGGACTTGAGCCCATTGGCCACAGCCTGAATGGCACGTATCCACTCCTCTCTGCATTGACATCAAGATGAAATCATATTAGTCATTTATTAAATCCACAAGCAAACATTAAAACATAAAGCAAGTTGCAGTTCCTCTAATTATTTTCTATGGTCTTACACTGATCACATGGACATGATTGCCATCTTTTGAAAGAATTGGGCATTTTAGTCACAATGACCTAAACACAATTCCTGTTTCCACTGAAATGTTTTTCAACTCCCTTACGATTCAATTTAAGCAACAGGCAGTGAGTAATAACCTGTTTTGGTTGGCAAAAATCTGGTTAATACAACTAAATCTGCTTTTCCGGTAAATACCACTCTTCTCTGCTTTTGATTTCTTTTCCACTCATTTATTCACAACAAGGACACTGATTCCAGCAGGACCCTCCATCTCATCTTCTTACCTTTCAGCATTGCTGTCCACGTGGAAGGTGCGCTCAATAACAGTGGTCCACTGCAAGCAGCGGATGACAAATGTGTTCGGTCGTGGTCGTTCAGTTTTCATCAGCTGACACTCTGTAAAGATATAAAAGTTCTGAAAAGTTGTTTTTCGGATTTAAATTTGTTCAACAAGCCTAAAGTTTCTAAACCATGTTTTAAAAGGAACCCTGGGTTTTAAAACTTGTATAGCTTAATGTATAACTAATATTAAAATCTGTAGTTAAAAAAAAAACACACACATTGTTATATACATATTTTGGACTATGGGGGGTGCCATTATTTTGATAACATAGATTGCAACACAAATCTGAAAATAAATACTGATACTGTTCTGCCCATTGTCTAGTCATGGTGTATGCTAACTCCTACAGACGGTTTTCAATATAGCAGTTGTATTACTCTTCTGTATATATGCAGTGTTTATATGCAATGACACGAATGGTCATTGCCTTGGAGAAATGTATGCTTGTAAGTTATTGACTATTTTTAATCAATCTGAAAGAGTGTTATATGCTAAGACAATGTTGCTTCTTAAAGGTACAGATTGTGATCGATATAATATGATAATGGGAGCACATATTTCCATCCCATGTACAGTATACACACATCCAGACTGTAAGCATTCATATTTGTACATATATCGAAGGAATTAATGTACAATTTGAAATTTAATTTCTGGTTTACTGTATTTCAGTTTTACAAATGAAAAGAAAACAAGCAATCACTGAAATAAACATTCTGGAAAGACCGTCTAACTTCTTCAGAGCAACGAGGACAGCATATCCAGTTGAAAAAACAGCATATGCTGGTTAGGTAAGTTTTGATGCTGGGATGCTTAAGACAAGCTTAAACCACCTGTAGTAACACACTTATGTACACTAGACACTATCTATAAACACTCGCTGCTACAAAGACTCGACAGGATTATATATGTTTACTTGTGCATTGCACTACGAGTTATTTTCCACTATGATATTCCCTCAAAATCTCTCTTCTGCACAACTTAATGCACAAAATATCTTTTTTGCACAATTTCATGTACAAATATCTCTTTTGTAAAACTTAATGTTAAAGTTTTTGTAGTCTCAGTTTGTGTATGTGTAGTCAACTATTTAATGTAGTTAACTGTTGTATAGGTCTATAATTGCTTTTCTTATACTTGTACTGTTGTATGTTCATGTTATGTTTAACTAGTATGTAGCACCATGGTCCTGTGAGACAGGACATTTCATTCCACTATATTTCCATGCATGTAGCAGAATGACAATAAAGCTCGACTTGACTTGAACCAGCTAGGGACCAGCATAAACCAGCATCAAAACCTACCTAACCAGCATATGCTGTTTTTATTAACAGGGTAGATACGATGAGCACAGATACTGAAAGAGCTTACAGGCGGCGATGGATAAAAGCACAGGCTTAAACCAAATGCTGTACTTCAATTTTCCCCAAAAACAGCCTAAATGTTAAAACATCTAAAAATATTAAAACATCTAAATATTATTGTCATGACGTCACAGCTGCTGAAGGAGTTTCTCAGTGTGGATTTTACTCAATATCCCAGTGCCTTTAGACTCTTTGTGGGGAAAATCGATGATACAGCATTTGGTTTACGCCTACACTTCTATCCATCGCCACCTGTAAACTCTTTCAGTAGCTGTGGTCATCGTATCAGTATTTTATTTTCCGAGTTGCGTTGTGCTACGTAATCAAAATAATGGCGCCCCACCATAGTCCAAAATACGTAAATGTGACCCTGGACCACAAAACCAGTCATAAGGTTAAATTTTACAAAACTTGAGATTTATACATCATATGAAAGCTCAATAAATAAGCTTTCTATTGATGTATAGTTTGTTAGGATAGGACAATATTTGGCCGAGATACATCTATTTGAAAAACTGGAATCTGAGGGTGCAAAAAAATCAAAATACTGAGAAAATCACCTTTAAAGTTGTCCAAATTAGGTTCTTAACAATGCATATTACAAATCAAAAATTACATTTTGATATATTTACAGTAGGAATTTTACAAAAAATCTACATGGAACATGATCTTTACTTAATTTCTTAATGATTTTTGGCATAAAAGAAAAATCAAAAATTTTTACCCATACAATGTATTTTTGGCTATTGCTACAAATATACCCCAGCGACTTAAGACTGGTTTTGTGGTCCAGGGTCACATATAATGATGTGGATTTTTTAAGTAACATCAAACTTTGATGGGTTTTCTACTACATATTTCAGTAAGAGTACATCATTTCCACTATAAACTATACAAGTCTGAACACTCAGGGTTCCCTTCAAATGTGAACCGTGATTTGATGTTGATCAGATGGCCTCTTGCTTTCTTAACTGGGCGATTCTTCTTGAACGAATACACTTATATAAAGGTTTAGGAGAGTTAAACAAACCAGAACATCCAACAGCGACTGGGTGAACTTAATTTTTGGTTTGTTACAGTTCCAGTGTTGTTTTCATATTTCAACAAACATTGATATTTTTACTTAATTTACTTAACTACTTAAATTAAAGACAATTTTGAAACAGGTTTTCTTAAACACTGCCATTTCCAAACGGCCAGACAAACAGATAAACTTGTGTCATAATTTACCAATACCGCTTTAGATACTAGATGATGACAAAAGTGATTCAAATGGTAAAATAAACAATTAAATACTCAATATTAGCAGATATAAATCTGTAGATTCATGATATTGTCCCATTCCCTATACAGTGCCCTTGCCTTAGTAATAGTTTGTATAAACGACAATTGTTAAGAAATGAAACAACCCATAGCTCAAAACTAAATACCTACAGGTAAACGCATATGTTAGAATACTAAAGACAAACTGCTGCGTGTGGAGAGATGCTGTAAAGTGTGGCAGACCTGCAACTGAGAAGTTATTGAGAGGTGGCTGATTGTGGTCTGACGTCTCTGGCTTCTCCTTGTAGCCGATGAAAGAGCCATCGCTCTTTAGGATGAAATATCGGGGCCTCCAAGTTTTAATGTATTCACCTGCAGACAGGAAGAGATACAAGGAGGTAGATGGCAGGAGGAGGTAAGTGGAAAAAAAAAGAGACAGGGAAAAGAGAGACAAGGAGGACAGCAAGTCAGTATTTACAATCCAAAAGTATGATATGAAATGTTGCAAAGAACGAGTGAATAAGCGATTCTCACCTCTCTTGTGGAGCCAGCCCTCTCTAACGACGCTGACCTCGTTCATGCTGGGTTAGGGGTGTATGGGGCGTAGGGCAGGGTGGCAGGGAGGTTGGGGGAGGGGGAACGTCGAGTTTTGGGTCAGGCAGGCTTTCAGTACCACAGAGCTAGACTCACCTAGGATAATACAAATAAAACAATGTCAACCACAATAAAGTACAACAGAAGAAAAAACAGACTAAGGAGAAGAGGTCGACCGACGTATCGATTTTGGTGGAACTACCGGTTATCGGCAAACATCCATGCCGATAGTTTTCTAGGTTGACCGATGTATCGGTTTTGCAGATTACACAGAACCGATAACCGATTTGCAGAACTAAAGGTTATCGGCAAACATCCATGCTGATAGTTTTCTAGGTTGACGATGCATCGGTTTTGCAGATTACACAGAACCGATAAGTGATTTGCGGAACTAAAGGTTATCGGCAAAAATCCATGGCGATAGTTTTTTGGGCTGACTGATGTATTGGTTTTGCCGATTAATCGGCACTAGGGATGTAACGGTATCAAAACTTCACGGTACGGTAATACCTCGGTATGAATGGCACGGTACGGTATTTATTGAATCATTTACAGGAAAAACAAAACTAATGAAGAGACTCGAAAAAAGTCCCAGAAGTGTTTATTAAACAGTTTACATGAACACTGAACATATCAATGGCATACAAATTAGCCATCTATCTGTAAACTTTCAAACAGAAACTTAAATTTTTCAATTTTAGTAACAAAAAATTATTAAAGCATGTAAAAAACAGTCAAATCAGTTTAGCTGAATGAGTTGTCTGAATCTAGTTGTCTGCTTGAAATAAGATTTTTTTTTCTTACCCCATTGGCAGATTTAGCAGCTTGTTTTAAACAAAAACTCACTTAATTTTGACTTGTTTTTACTAAAAACAAGACAATAATTTTTACTTGTCTAGAAAATCATGCTTGATTTAAGAATTTTTAGATATTTTGGCTGGAAACAAGACAAAATTCTAAGTAAGAAAAGCATTTTATGCAGTGCAGTAGGCTCTCATGCCTTTCTTTTGCATTAAATCTTTATTAAAAACAATCCTTTAAAGAACTTTTCTACCTGGACAAGTGCATCTATTATGTTGCCTAGTTTATTTAAAACTGCACCTTTCCTTATTTTAATCATAGCCAAAAAGCCACGTGTTGACTGTGAAACACAGTAGACTTCATTTATATGCATTTATGGTACATTTCCGTGTCAATCCATGTTCATTTTTACAGCGAACAATGCACTGTAACATTAATTCAGCTCATACAACGCAGCAATAAAACAGACGAGGAGCCGAAACGATCGCTGCACTGCTTCAAAGGCACCGCTTCTAGGACGTACTGCCGGACAGCAACCGCGTGCAGTGTGAACGCTCTAATCCGTTAACATGGGTGCTGAAAAGAATACGTAACGCGTACGCACTGCAGACGGAGCAGGTTCGACCATTTCCATCTCTTTTCCTTGCTGGCTGCTACAGTCTGTAGCGACAACAGACCGCAAAGGATGATGGCCACGCCTGGGCTGATGGGAAATGTAGTTCCCGCTACCTCCCGTTCGCTCCATTCGCCTGAGCAAACTTTTCTCAGAAGACCTATCGTTTTATCGAGTCATGCGACCACGGTAGTATCGAAAAAAATTGTTATTGCGGTATGACGGTATTTACAATACCGTTACATCCCTAATCGGCACCAATAGTTGATTGGTGGGACTATCGGTTATCTGCAAAAATCCATGTGGATTTTTGATTAAATATGCACAAATGTTGTAGAATAGAAGCAGTTAAATTGTGAAAGTACACAATATTTCTTTATGTATGTAATTTCAATACTATACAAATAGACTTTGTGTAGATATTTAAAGATGGCCATTTGTAACATTAAGATTGATAAAAGCTGTAGAATAGAAGTATTGTTCCTTGTTAGAGTGTTAATTTCTTTTTAAAAATGTAGTTGCTTTTGTTAATAATGAACTAACTGTAATGATCCATATATAATTAATATTAATATTTTTATTCATTTACAAAATATGGTTCAGTAGGCTACTTTTGATTTAGATAGTAGAGCACCATTTATCAGGGATGCAAACAGAGGTATGGTCAAAAAGGAGTGAGATTATCGAAGCCCGTGCCCCCGCAGCAAATATCATATATTTTCATTTATAGTCGTTTCCCCCTTCATTTCGATCTCTTTACTTAACATTCTACATGTAAATGATACTGTAAATGCTCAACATATGACTGTGATTTTTACTGGAATGCAGTTTAAAGGTTGAATTTAACATTTTATTTTGTTTCATCTAATTAATAGACTAGCCTATTTAAACACTAGTGTTTCACTGAGGTTTCAATGAATCATTGTAGTTTCATTTGTAAATGAAAACAGCTTATTTATCGTCACACATGGGCATAAATACTAATAAATATATAATATATAAATAACAACAACAATATGGAAAAAACTATCAGTTAATAGAACGATGGATAAATGTCTTGTAGGCCTATTTTATTTGATGTACTGTGACAATAAAATTATTTACAAATAAAATTACGTGAATAATTCACTCGTCATTGAACTACTATATATTTATAGGCTAGTCTATTAATTAGAAGAAACAAAATAAATAAAATATATGTTAAATTCAATCTTTAAACTGCATTCCAGTAAAAATCAGTGTCATATAGCATAATCAAAGCTTTATTGTCGATCATTTACAGTAACATTTACATTCGAAATGAAAAGAAAAATAATGAATATAAACGAATGATACAAATATTACAGAAAAAAGAGGGTCAGTTAATGAACTTACAAGACTGTGGGATGCACAAAATGTTTATTGTGGGCTTATTTTATTTAATGTACTTTATGTAATATTTATTATTAACTTATTTTGAATAATGTCTACATCGCGCACAGACTAGCTTAGACAGCTTCGCATATTTTTAATTTAATTGTTTAATATTGTATTAATTTATATAATAACTAATAACCCATAAACCCAGGACATAAACCCTCTTTTTAGGTTGTAATGACACTTTTCTATGGTTATTGGAATGGTTAAAGGTTATATGTGACCCTGGACCACAAAACCAGTCTTAAGTCGCTGGGGTATATTTGTAGCAATAGCCAAAAATATATTGTATGGGTCAAAATTATTGATTTTTCTTTTATGCCAAAAATCATTAGGAAATTAAGTAAAGATCATGTTCCATGAAGATTTTTTGTAAAATTCCTACTATAAATATATCAAAATGTAATTTTTGATTAGTAATATGCATTGTTAAGAACCTAATTTGAAGAACTTTAAAGGTGATTTTCTCAGTATTTTGATTTTTTTGCACCCTCAGATTCCAGATTTTCAAATAGTTGTATCTCAGCCAAATATAGTCCTATCCTAACAAACCATACATCAATAGAAAGCTTATTTACTGAGTATTCATATGATGTATACATCTCAGTTTTGTAAAATTTAACCTTATGACTGATTTTGTGGTCCAGGGTCACATATTTAAATTTTTCATACAACATTAAGTTATTAACTTGACTGACCTCTGAAATAGAGGAGGTAACCAATGGCGTTTGAGATTACAATTAAACCAGCAAGTCCCGCCCCACTTTTGGTGTTCGTCAGCGCCGCGCTGCCCATGGGGTGGCGCTAGCAAACACGTCTTATATTCCATTCAGTCAATTAATCGGCTAGTGCAGTCCAACCTAGCTATCGAATCGGTAAAATCCATTATCGGTCGACTTCTACTGAGGAGCTTTACATTTTTTGTTGCTTCTTTTTTAGCAAACGGATCCCACTTAGATCCCACTGACTTTTAATGTGTGGCAACAAAGACCTTCACCTTTTGTGTGTGTTTCACAAACTAAAAAGGTTTGAAACAGAGGGTGAATAAGTGACTTTCAATTTTGACTGCATCCAACGTACTCCAGCACACAACTGAAATATTTTCCACAAATGCTCACCTGACCTGACAGGAATGCCACCTGTTTAGAAATGTTTGTAATGTAAACTTGCCATAAATGCAGCGTTCAGCACTCTGCAACAGATAAGCCTTAATTTCACATTTAACAGAAGAGGAACAGCTGAACTTCATTTGTCATCATCTTACTGAATAAAACAGAGAGTCCTGTGCTACTTCCAATATCAAGCTCTAACTGGGGGCGAATGAACAGATCATGACAAAGAGGTGAGTGCAAGATGTGGGATGGAAAATTTCAGTTGTATTATACAGTGCATGAATAAATCTAAAGTGCTGAGTCACTATTCACAAACAAGTGTCTTTATATGTGGGATAAAATTGCTGACGGAGGATCAGGGTCTCGATCCCGGTGGATGCTGATGGATATAATTAATCTTGGACATCTAAGACGATGATGGACTGAGGACCACTGACCACCTTTTATTATAAAATGATTTATGTGAACAGTGTTGGGGAAAGTTACTTTTAAAAGTAATGCATTACAGTATTGTGTCACTCCTTAAAAAAGTAACTAATTGCATTACTTAGTTACTTTTTATGGAAAGTAATGATACATTACTTTTGCATTATTTTTTTTAAATCTGGGCAGGGCCTGTTTGTTTTAAATATAAGGTTTGATTTTTAGCAAATCTAAAAGCCCTTTCACACCAAAAAGTGAAATGAATAAGTCTAAAGGTTAAAGGGAAAGTAAATTCACGTCTGTACAGGAGAACCATAAAAAAGGAAGTTCAACACTCTTTAGCAATGAGAAAATTAAGAACAAATGTTAATCTAATCTAAAGCAAGTTTTGCTTATGGCTGAATTGGATCAACAAAGGTTAGCAGTAAAGGCATTGGTTAATGAAATGGGTTTAAATACAAAAAGGAACAAAAAATAACTGGCGTAACTCAGATATTTTTGAAAAAGTAATGTGTTATTTTACTAGTTACAAAAGTTCTAAAAGTAATCTAATTACGTAACTCGTGTTACTTGTAATGCGTTACCCCCGACACATAATGTAAACAATGCAAATATTAACCTCACATCTGTCCTGAGACCCAGAAAGCATGACCAATCCAGTTAAAAAAGACAAGACAGATACTTTAAGATACATCAGACTTATAAAGATGTCTCATCATTTGATAAATAATTGATTGCAGCCATTACAAAATCAAAACATGAGGATTTATAATATCAGGAAATTATCTTCATTTATTCTTATGATGATTACAACTGTGCTTTACTTGTTCCAAAACCATTTACCTACATGGATCTGCATGTGATTAGACTGGCATCAGTTATAAAAAGGAACAAATACAAATTCTCTTCTTTTTTATGTTCCTGTGGAACTTCATTTGAATTTAAAACATGTTTAATTGATGCTTTGTGCTAAGATCATAAAAGTGTGTGCTAAAGTGATACCTGCTGGAGGAAAGAGCAAGATAACCGTGAAACCTGCATTCCCCATCCTTATGTGGAAAGCTTCTACTCTGGTTTTTAAAATCACAATATGTGTGAAGAGAGTAACATACGGACTTAATGAACATGGGACAAGGATGAGCCTCATTTACCACAAAGTGTTTTTAAACCATTTCTGACGGGAAATGCACGAGCGCTATTCTATTACCATGGAGATGCCAATTAGACTGCAGTAAAGCCAGTCTGAGCCACAGGTGAATGTGCCACTTTGTACGGCGAACAACACAAGACACCTGCTGTTTTCAGAAGCAACATTAGAAAGCACAAGGCTTTTATTGCAAAAAACAACGCTTGATAACTAAGGCTTAGAAATGTTCATCCACTTCCAAAAAAAATGTGATAGAAGACTTTACCTAAAAATTCTGTCATTATTTCACAACAAGAGCTTCACCCATCAGTGTTTTTGTTAATAATTGAAGTCAGTGGGCTCTAATGTTGTTTTGCACCACTGTACAATTTCACTGAATGGCCGCTGAAAAAGCAGCTGAAACTTCAAAATATCTTTTGTGTTATGCAGAAGAAAGTCATACAGCCTAAGAAGTACATTAGGGTGAACAGCAGTTTTCATTAGGAGTTGAACCATCATTTCATCTGTTATTGACCATAACATTAAAATAATTATTGGTCTACGGATTTTTCTCAGATTTTTCATAGCAGAAGTCATCATAGTTGGGTAAAATGAATGGGAGAGTACCACAAATATGTTTTTTGCTCTCCCATTTGCTCAAATAGCAATAGAAAAATTCAACTTTCAATCAAAGGACAAAAAAAATTGAGAGAGACTGATATCGGCAGTCAGAAAAGAGAAGAATGTCAAAATGAAGTTAACCCTCACATTAGCGTTAACTAGTTCTTTTGTAACTTGATGAAAAGGTGATATAATACAAAGTATAGTGTTATAAATGTACATACATTTTTTTCAAAACCAAAACTTTCAAGGATTTATAATGACGACTGCATCATCACAGTCTTGTGAAAAGGTTCCATCGTATCTGTCAGAATGTTAATATTGGTGAATACCGACATGCTAAAAAACAACGTCTATAAGATAGATCTACTTGAAGACCATAAGTGTGTAAAATATTAAAGGGGAGGTCCAAAGCTGTTTCATGCATGTGAAGTTATTTACACTGTTAAAGAGTTGGATTCTCATGCTAAACATGGCCAAAGTTTCAAAAAAAGAATACACACTTCTGGGTTTCTTACAAGTTTTGGAAATTTTTTTCGATCATGGCTCTTCATGACGTCATTAAGGGTTTTACAAGTGTGTTTGTTGAGGAACGTTTTATAAATGAGACCCAGTTCGACGCTGGACTTGCACATCGTTTGATACTGAAAGATGGAGCGGTCCCAGCTATAAAAGATCCCAGTAATGATTCAGAACTGCAGATGGTAAGTGAAACGGCATTAAATGTCTGTTTTGTTGCCAATCGGCACGCAAGTAATCGTCTTTAGCTCCGCTCACGGCGCGCCTCCAGTAGTTCGGCTGTTTTCGGACAGAATCGTAAAGCTGTATCTTTCTTCTGTAAATATGATCAAACTAAAGATTTTTGAAGATATAAAGGATGCAGTACTACACTATAGGTACTCAAGATCAACATAAAACTGGGTGAAACTGCATGTGTTAAACCTGCATTAAGCTAAATATGTGAGTTATTGTCAGAGACAATGTCAATTATGTTTAGCTTTCTTAATGCATTGGCAATATTTACATTGTTTTAAGGATTCATCTTAGCAAATTATGTTATGTTTAAAAGACAAAGCATGTCTCTAAGCCTAATATTTAATATTACATTTATTAAGCAAAAAATCAACCTGTTAAAGGATGTTCAAATTGATTAATTAACCAGAAAATGTTTTTCTTTCCTTTACAGTGTGGCCAAGTCCAAAAGATGCAGTTCCAACTCACTTTAACTTTTTTGGTGACTTGATACAGCTCTGGTTCTTTCTTCAACATTAATCTGTCGGACTTAACGCTCATTTTATCTATCAAACAACATATCTTTCAAATTTGTAGCACTCTGCAGGACCAGATGCATGTCATGGTTCAACATTTATTGTAAGGTGCTTGTACAAATCACTAACCCTATACAACCAACAGTAACAGAGATTCTGGTCCTAGCAAACAACACAAAAAAAAATAAAAAAGAATGTTCTTCTGCCTTTTTTCTCCAATTGTTGAGTATACAATCAGTCTGTGCCAGAGGAGTTTCCTGTCACAACATTGCCTTTGGCAAAGATCTGGCATGCTGTCCTATCACCATGGGCACAACACTGGATTATCCCTGCAAAATAAAATCCCCACCTTGTGACGCCCCTGCTAGTCCATTACACAACTGCTTAACACATGCACTGGCAACACACTGACCGTCTCCATCTCCGGCAGATATATGTGCATCTAGTGTGCGTGTATCAGTCGGTCAGTGGTCTGCATGTTCCTCTTTTGCAGCAACAACTCTCTCGCGCACGCACACACACGCACGCACGCACGCACTTTGAAGTCCACAG
This sequence comes from Garra rufa, assembly GCF_049309525.1. Taxonomy (NCBI): domain Eukaryota; kingdom Metazoa; phylum Chordata; class Actinopteri; order Cypriniformes; family Cyprinidae; genus Garra; species Garra rufa. The sequence goes on along the minus strand of NC_133371.1, from coordinate 5,964,912 downwards.
CAGAAAGACAAACAAGAGCTGTGACCATTTCAACAAACTACACACTTTCTGAATAATTCCAGACTGAGAAATCCTAAATCTGACCCCTCTCAACCTCAGTAACCTTCAGGCCTCATTTACACACATGCACAAACCTGACAGATGCCTTCTTTCATATCTGTCCAAACAAATGACCACTTTCAACTTAAATACAGATTGCAGATTTTAAACAAGCATAGAGAATGGCATTGAACTCCACGTGGAACAGCATGGCAGCTCTATTAATAAAACCAAGGCAAAGTGGCATCGGTTTAATCGATCATACAGCATGTACAGTGGGTTCGCCCTATAGATCCACATCCATCATGCATGTGTACAGCGTGTAAACGGCCTGATCGATAATATTCTCCCGATGTGTATTTTTAACTTTTAGACTGACATCTCCGTCAAAACACAATGATGCACTTAGAATAGATCAGCAAGAAATGACCATCAACGCAAGCACCAAATGGGTTTAAATGACTCTATAAGTGTGTTTTTATTCAATAAACTCTTAATGCCTCTAAAGGAAAACGCAAATGACAAACATGAGTTATGACAGTAGATGGTGTTTTTATGTAAGCTAAACCTAAGAGAAACATATTGATATCGAGATTTGTCTGGTAATGTGTCCCAAAGCGCAGAAAAACCTAACGTTTAAGTGCAATTTAAATATAGAGACTCGGGCTAGGCTAAACATCACGCTAGCCATCAATCACCGATGCACGTTTTAGTCCCTTACCTCCACTTTTATTCTCCTGCGACGTGTTGGTTAATTGAAATGCAAAAATCCTCAAAAGCCCATGCAGATGGAGTGAAACAAGGGTGTTTAGAGACGTGAAGTGTGTGTTTATTCCTCTCGCGAGCTGCTGTGTATTGAGCTCTGCCAATGACCACTCAGCTGCCCCAAAAATAACAACACCCAACCGCCCGATTATCCTCACAAAGCGCCCCTCAGTGGCCCGAAACTCGAACCCGGTCACCCAAACTCATACCACGACGCTTATTTGAGGCGTTTAAAGCTTTTAAAAACCTCGCCGTGGCGTCCTGTATGTCTGAGAGCGATGTTACGGTGGTGGTGGTATCGCGGATAGGCCTCCGTCTAGCTACTCAACGGGAGCACAAACAGGAAATGACCTCAGCGCACGCTCCGCGCGACGTCACGAGCAACGTCCGAAATTTGAAAAGGCCCGTTTTTTGTCTTTGTCTGTCAGTTATGTAAGGACAGCGAGATTGCGATTTTATAATACAGTCATAAATGTCCGGATTGTTTGGTTGGTTGCTATTTCAATATTGTAACAGACACAGGCCTACATTTAGCGTATAAGCTCCCTCTGCTGGTTATCTGCCACAGTTCCGCTGCACTGCAGTGTTCTTCTTTTTTTTTTTTTTTTTCAAAGTTAAAGCCTTGAGGTTAAAAGAGAAGATTTGTATAATCCAGTGTGTGAGCATATGTTTTCATATTTTCCCATATAAGGATTTGTGAATATCAAAATCATCAAAAACTGCTATTACACTAGCGTTCTTGCTACTATTTTTTGTATGGCCAAGGCACAAAGGATAAAGGTATAAAAAGTCAACATTACGCATGCATAGATTAGAATTAAATAAATAATACAAAGCGAAAGCTTAAAATGAATTAAAAAGATTAAATAAACTAACAGTTTTAAAAGCCATACGATTCTTGGAAGATTAAATAGTTTGGATATAGCCTACCGTTGAACCTCTGTTTTTAAAGATGACAAATAAAGTATTTTTAAGTGAATTTACACCGGTGGGTATGACATTTCGCAAGAGGTAATAGTAGGTTAATAATAAAATATTCGCTAATATTAACTTTGTGTATATTAAAGAACAGTGTTGGGGAAAGTTACTTTTAAAAGTAATGCATTATAATGCTACTACGTTACGTTACGTTATATTACGTTACCTAGTTACTTTTTGTGGAAAGTAATGTGTTACGTTACTTTTGCGTTACGTTTTAAATCTTTGCCTTTTTACACCAAAAGCAGGCTTAGAGAAAAGTAAATTGACGTCTGTACAGTAGACCGCATTAGAAAAAATGTCAACACTTTAGCGAAAAAAAAAAGGACAACAAATGTTAGATTATCTTGAGTAATTTTTGCTTACTAGTATGGATGAATTGGATCATCGAAGGTCGGCAGCAAATACATCGGTTAATAAAATGGGATTAAATACATAAAGGATATTTGTATTATTTAACATATTTAATTATTACAGGTTTGCATTGAATTTCAGTGTTTTTATTCATTTTGAAGAACACTGTATCTGTTTTTTTAGTGAGTGAGATGAATTAATGCATGTTCACATTTATTCTAGAACTAAAGTAACATCTTACAATTTCTCTCAACACGGGGACAGGAGAGCTTTTAATCAATAAATGAGGGGAAAAGTAACTGGCATTACTTATTTGAAAAAGTAACTCAGATATTTTCTTGTCAATTAAAAAGTAATGTGTTACTTTACTAGTTACTTGGAAAAAGTAATATTATTACGGAACTTGCGTTACTTGTAATGTGTTACCCCCAACACTGTTAAAGAAGCCAAACAGTACATTTGAGACATTTGTGTAAAGCTGAAACACCTGAAAATAACTTGCGTACACACATGATTTTTGCTCCACACATGTCATGTGTATTAGTTTTCTCTTTAATCATGGGAAATTTGAAATGTTTGCGTCTTTCCACTTCGAAGATATCGACAAAAGTTTTGTTTCCAAGGTGAGATTTTCATTTCACCATAACACTTTCACAATGAATAGCTTATTGGTCTTTTATGATTGTTAAACCTAACATATATTATTGCAAACGTTCCTCTGTGCTCTAAAAATAGACATATTTTATGACATTGTGCCATGCAAGGTCTTTTCATAATCTAGAGCAGGGGTGCTCAACCCTGTTCCTGGAGATCTACCTTCCTGCAGAGTTCAGCTCCAACCCTGATCAAACACTTGATAATTACAGACAGGTGTGTTTGATCAGGGTTGGAACTAAACTCTGCAGGATCTCCAGGAACAGGGTTGGGGATCCCTGATCTAGAGAAATGTGCAAGTATGTCAGTGGGGTACGGTTGAGACACAGAATATCAACTGTACCCCGATTGGTGTCCTATTGTGTTGAGTTGTACAGTATTATGATAATAGGTTAAAAGTCACATTTACACACATGCAACGCAAATTATGTTTAAAAATGATATTTGTGATATTTCAACTATTACCAATGGACATATTTTAACATTAATGTTAAAAGGATACTATAGCATTTTTAGAAATATACAAGGTGGTAAAGTGGGTACAGTTGATACACATTTTTAAGGTCACTATGCACAAAGCAACAGTTCAGTCATAGAAAATAAAATGCATATTCAGAGGCTGTGTGTGTTTGTGTACTGGTATTATCTACGTTAACAATGATTGTCTCAACTGTACACCATATGGGTACAGTTGAGACAAAAATGCACCTTATGTTTAAGAGCTAATTGTGGAAAATATAAACTACTTATGGCTATTATCAATTATTGATATTTTAGTACACAAACAAAATAAACATCACGGGAAAAATCACTTCATTTCAGCATCTAGTTTTTGTGTAGTGATAAAAAAGCAAAAAGTGTCTACTGTACTGTAGTCTATACCCTACATAGTAATTAAATAAATTCTGATTAAATAGTCAGTGGTATATGCTGCGTTACAACAAATATGAACACAAATTATGAGAATAGAGTAGAAAAGAAAAATAAGCATTCTCTATATTTCTGCACCTTACATTATTAGGTGGTGACAAGTGACTGTCCTTATGAGCGAGTCATTTATTCTTTCACTCACTGATCTTTGGTTCAGAACCAAAACATGTGACTCTCTAAATCCGAATATGCCTCTTCACTACTACCGTTACATAGCAGGAGAACAACACTACGTGAAAAGATAGTATGTAAAAATCCATAGTATCATTAGTAGTATCATTTAATTTAGTAGGCTAATACTGTGAAGCATGCAGCTGTACAATGTTAACATGAGAATGTAACCCTTGCTGAAAAAAACAGCTAAAACCAGCCTAGGCTTCTTTATTATTTCAATATAAAAATGTGTTTGACTATAAAGCACTGGACTGTTTTAGTGACTAAAACAAAACGGAATACAATTAATTTTCACTTAATTGTAATTGAGATATTTTATTGAATTAGATCAAGTAATACTGAGTGAATCTGACTATTTTTGTAGGGGCTCACTATTGCGCAGTCAGCTTGATTATGGTTCTCAAAACCCCCAAAAGCTTGTTCTCCAACATTACACTCATGGATGAGACTGTGAAAAATGTGAAAAAGGCTGGAAGTCAAGAGCACATACATGCCAGAATGTAAAATTAGTTATTTTATGCATTTAAATTGTTTCATTTTTGTTTGTACTTTACAAATTAATGAGAGAAAAACAAATTAGCACATATTTTCTAATATAAATCCAATGTGCTCACCTTCACTTGTGCATTAACTTACAAAAAAAAAAAAAAAAAAAAAAAACAGGCTATCAGCTTGTGCCTTACTGTGATCTTGAATTGCAGAATATATTTTAGTATATGCATTTGAGAAATGTTCTTTAATACGTGCATGCACAGTTTGCAGCTTTAATCACCTTTTTGGTCATTTCATGACTTAACTGATGACAGAACTATGCTTGTTTCTTGTGTGCTTTATTTATGATGAAGTGATATGCATAGCCTCATATTCAAGTAAAGTTGAAGAGTGCGTGCCCTGTGCACAGAGAAATTGCTGACAGGACAGAAATGTTTGTTTTACTCAAGTCTTCCTTTTTATGTGGTCATAAAGAGATACGGCGGTTCTGCGTCTTAATAAATGCACTTCTTGTTAAGAAAAAAGGCAGTTTTGAGTGGGGTGGCCAAAGGGTCCATCACTGATTCATACTGATTCATAGCTCTGTCACTGATTCATACTACACACACATTCATACCAATACCATTTTTTTTATGGTCCTGAAGTAATTAGGCCTATTTATTCAAAAGAAGTTCCCTGCTGAAAAATAAAAGCTAAAACCAGCCTAGGCTGGTTGGCTGGTCTTAGCTGGTTTAAGCTCGAAGTAGCTGGTTTTAGCTGGTGGTCTCCCAGCCTGACCAGATAGACCAGCCTGGAAAAGTGGCCAAAACCCCCCTAAAACCAGCCAGCTGACCAGCAATGACCAGCTAAAACCAGCCAACCAGCCTAGCCTATTTCAGCAGGGTAGCCTCCTGATTTAATTCTATTCTACTCAGATTCATACACACACATTCATACCAAAAAAAAGTTTTTTTTTTATGGTTGAAGTAATTAGACCTATTTATTTAAAATAAGTCCCCACTTCCCTGCTGAAAAAAAAAAAAAAACAGCTAAAACCAGCCTAGGCTGGTTGGCTGGTCTTAGCTGGTTTAAGGTGGAAGTAGGTGGTTTTAGCTGGTTTCCCAGCCTGGCCAAGTGGAGAAAAGTGACCAAAACCCCTCTAAAACCAGCCTGCTGACCAGCTAAAACCAGCCAACCAGCCTATAGGCTGGTTTTAGCTGTTTTTTTTTTTTGTTTTTTTTCCAGCAGGGTAGCCTCCTGATTTAATTATATTCTACTCAGATTCATACATACACATTCATACCAAAAAAGTGTTTTTTGTTTTTTTGTGTTTTTTTTTTTTTTTTTTTTACAGTTGAAGTAATTAGACCTATTTATTTAAAAGAAGTCCCCACTTCCCTGCTGAAAAAAAAAAACCCCAGCTAAAACCAGCCTAGGCTGGTTGGCTGGTCTTAGCTGGTTTAAGGTGGAAGTAGGCGGTTTTTGCTGGTTTCCCAGCCTGGCCAAGTGGAGAAAAGTGACCAAAACCCCTCTAAAACCAGCCTGCTGACCAGGTAAAACCAGCCAACCACCCTAGGCTGGTTTTAGCTGTTTTTTTTTCAGCAGGGTAGCCTCCTGATTTAATTATATTCTACTCAGATTCATACACACACATTCATACCAAAAAAGTTTTTTTTTTTTTTTTTTTTTTTTTTTTACAGTCAAAGTAATTAGGCCTATTTATTTAAAAGAAGTCTCTACTTCCCTGCTAAAAACCAGCCTAGACTGGTTGGCTGGTCTCTAGCTAAGACCAAAAAGTGGCCAAAACCCCTCTAAAACCAGCCTGCTGACCAGCTATGACCAGCTAAAACCAGCCAACCAGCTTAGGCTGGTTTTAGCTGGGGGTTTTTCAGCAGGATTAGAACGTATACGATTTTGGATGCAGGCATGAGTGATTTGTTGACACATACATTGAACCGATTCGTTCCAAAAACCCTAATTCATTCCTGACCAAACACCACTAGGCTACTAAATTAGTGGGAGATTATAGCAGCCATAATTGTGTGTCTCTGTAGAACTACATTTACATAGGTACATAGAAATAATTGACTAAGTAACAGCTAAAACTGTTTAAAGTCTTGTTTACTTAACTGTTCCATAAAAGCAGGACTATTGCAATCGGACAGTTTGTACTGAAGGATTACCATATTGGCGTAACACGATACATGTCTGTGGTTCTCTGTATGAGCGTGTTTATTTCCATATGTGGGGCCAGTGGAAATTGAAAAACATGCGTAACAAAGAAAACATTGAAAACTATTTCTAAAAAACACAGATATTATCTGACGAATTGTAAGAGTTGTGTATTGTCACGGCACTCTGTTGTTGAGGTTATTCTAATCCTCTATTCTGAAATCAAATGTGTTTATCAGGGTTGGCTTCTAAAAGCAGAGTGAGATTGCAGTTGTTGACAACTCCGCTTGGGTCCATTCATAACAGGAAACAACAGCTCATTATCCTTCTGCTGTTGCTCTCTCAGCCACGGCTAAATAAACATTTATATAGTCAAAGAAATTGTTTCCTGGATTTCATAACAAGGCTGTTTTTATTCTGCCCAGTATGTGTGGATGACAATACATGTGCTGCAAACATGTTGAATTCAAGTCAAGAGTGAGTTTTACTCCTTGTCTCACACTACTGTAGAAATGATCGCATTTAAGCAATGGTTTCTTTTTTTAGGATTCACTTTAGTATTTCTCATCCTATGTGTACATGCTGGGTTAAACGCTATTATCCATTTGTGTGTCTGAAACACCACAAACTATTAAATCAACAGAATAAAACTCTTAACACTCTTAAAAATAAAGGTGCTTCATGATGCCATAGGAAAACCATTTTTGGTTCCACAATTCAGTCAAAGGTTCTTTAACGAACCATCTCTTTTTTACTTTTTCATAATCTGAAGAACCTTCTTTCACCACAAAGGACTTCTTGTGAAACAAAAAAGGTTCTTCAGATGTTAAAGGTTCTTTATGGAACCATTTAGACAAAAAATTATTCTATGGCATCGTGAAGCACCTTTATTTTAAGGAGTGCAATTGAATTTGTGATTCCAAAAGTTTCTAGACCTGAATGTTCTACTCTTTTTGAGAAATGGTAGAGTTTACCAGTTGTTCATAATTCCTGATGAGGATGGTTTTAAACTATTTTTTAAATCACAAAAAGCAAATTTATGTTTATTGCAGAAATTTTTATAATCATTTGTATCATTTCACAAATAAAACACACACCTGAAAAATCACACATTTTCCATGAATGTCAAAAATCCTCTTTCTTGGTGTCAATTTGAAATGAGACTTATGTTTGTTTTGTCACTTTTTTAAAAGGCCTTTTTTATCTGGCAGCCTCCTATTGAGACTAATACTCTTAAAAATAAAAGTGCATTAAAAGGTTCTTCACAGCGATGCCATGGAAGAACCATTTTTAGTTCCACAAAAAAACATTCAGTCAAAGGTTCTTTAAAAAAACATCTCTTTTTTAAAATCTGAAGAACCTTCTTTCGCCACGAAGAACCTTTTGTGAAAAAATAGACAAAAAAAGTTCTTCTATGGCATCGTGAAGCATCTTTATTTTTAAGAGCCAAATGCGTTTGTGGCAAGGCTGTAAAATAGATTAGAACTGTTTTCTTGTAATTGCTTTCTTTCTGAAGAAACAAAAAGAGGCAGACACAAGTGCAGTAGAAGAAGCAGCTGTATTTGACTATAAAGGCATCTAATCCAGTGTCTCTACGCAATTTTCTTTATATATTTCAGTGTAAAAAGCCTATATTCTATAGAAAAAAAAAGAAAAAAAAGTTGAACAGAAAACCAAAAATAATCTCTGAAAAGAAAACATCATAATCACATTAAGTCCCCATTCACCAATCATTTCAATTAAAATAAAAACATCATCTCAAGTTTTCTATCATTTTCCCTCAAAACAAATATATATACCTTATATATTTATATTTATATGTATTTTCCAAGGCAGTTTGGCATGGCCGACAGACAAAAGCGATCGTGGCCATATGATTTCATATCTCAACACAAAGTTAAAAAACATGTCAAATGAGGGCTGAAGCTATGACGACAGTTGTTTCGCACCACCGGAGAGTGGTCAGGTGACCGCGCACAAGATGGCACTGATAAACAGAGGCAAGTGTGGCCATACGTCCATAAACACGAACATGCATCCACACACCAAACACCAAGCTCTGAGGCTCAAATTAATTGTGTTTTCTCTAAACCAGGTCTGATGTGACAATCTCCCAGCTGAAAGCACAAGAGTTGGACCTGACACGATGGTCCGGTCATGAGGGGGGGGTGTTTTTGCCTCTTTATTGTTTCATCATAGCTCTGCAGGTCTGTATATGGCCGTTACAGTCACTGGGATAGTTGATATGCTATATTCCCTGAATACAATAACTTTAGGCAAGTATTGAGTTTATGCACTGTGTGCTACACGAATCAAGCGTGAGGGTGACAATGTGTACGGGAAGTGGAAAACAAAACATGGAGAAAAAGAAAATAGATGAACGTGAAAGAAAACAATGGCAGGTAAAGGTATTAGAAAGCTCGTCTTGGGTTCAACGGCAATGATTAAGGATTAAGTCCCTGGGTGCTTGTGTGTGTGTGTGTGTGTGTGTGTGTGTGTGTGTGTGTGTGTGTGTGTGTGTGTGTGTGTGTGTGTGTGTGTGTGTATCCCTGGGTTCTCAATCCCATCAATTTCTATGGGACTATGTAGATCCTCGTTTCTGTAGCTCCTGAATAAAGGCTGTGAACAAACACACAGGAATTAATTAATATTGCAAAGTATCATTCGAAACAGCAGAGACAGGAAGAGAAATGCATGGAAAAAGTTAATGTTCTCACCTCTGATGATTTCATCCTTAACCTTCTGAAGCTCTTTTCTCACTTCCTCTAGCAGTTCCTAAACAATCAGATGGACACATATAAACCAGTTCATGTTCACATGATAATACCTCAGTTAGATAATATCTATAGGGTCGTCACAAAACAAAAATGTACTATTATTTATTTTGCATAAACCATGCAAAAATGATTTCTAAAATAAAGATGCAATTAAGAATAAATGAGAATTTCTAAGACAAAATTCAAATTCATTCAAAATAAATGTATTCATTTCTTTAGTTAAAAAAACAACAACAACTTACTGAACAACTTTGTTACAACATTGACATTTTTGTTTCAAAGCACTGGTGCTCTGGCAATTAAGTTGGCTTGAGAAAGCTATTTAAACTTACAGTTATTATTTTTTATCTAGGACTAAAATTTCTGACTGCTACTCCTCCTAGAGCTTTAACTTTACAAACTCAGATCGGTTTTCCTAAAAATGACCATTAAAACTGGGAAAAATCCCATAGACTTACATTGACGGCATCTATCTAACCAAGCCTAGCAACTAGAATCATGTTAGTGACATCCTAATCAGGCTAGAAACATGCTAGTAACTTGCTAACCATGCCAACAACAGGCTACTAATGCTAACATCATGCTAGTAGCAGGCTAATTAAGTTAGAAACAAGCTAACAACATGCTAATCATGCTAGAAACATGCTAAAAACATGCTAATCATGCTAGAAACATGCTAAAAACATGTTGCAAACAACATTATGCTAGTAACTCACTAATATTGCACCAAAATGAAAATTCTTGGCCAAAGCCGAACAAAATCAAACACTGGGTCGAAGGCAGATTACCGAACATGGTTTTTCGTGTTTTTCCCCTAGGTATTTAGCCATTTTTTTCACCATTGCATAAAATTAATAGCTAAATTTTTCTTTTTACAGTTTTGTCTTGATTTTGAAAAAAAAAAAAAAAAATACAAAACAACAATTTAAAAATATTTACTTAACACAGAACATTTTTAACATTCTATTCGACATTATAGCCTACCAACAAACCACAATGCAACTTAAAATCAACAAGTTAGTAAAATAATATTCTTGGGCCATTTTTAAGAGCCCCTTCTTGAATCAGGCATGTGTTTTTAATGCACAAATAAATGCAGCCTTGCTGAGCAAAGGAGAATGTTAGAATAAATGTATTAATAGAGCTGTTGGAATGATTGTTATCATTATTTTTGTCTTTCTTTTTTATTTTATTTGACAAAACAACAGTAAAATGACAATACTAACATTTATGAATGTTGACTTTTATTTTGGCGGAAACCCACAAGAAGACCTCAGTAGTACTACTTCCTTTTCGCTTAAATGAAATTATAATTTTGGTTGCCGAACATTCGGTGCATCCCTACTAGTAATGCTAACATTTTAAAAACTTTTAAACTTTTTCACACTTTCTAAGCTAACTTTAAGTTTGTCTTGACTTTATCTAGTTTTAACCTGCAAGGTTAGCTGTTTGTTTATCGACTTCAATTCTAACCTGTTTGATTCGTTCCATCTCTGACTCTCCTTCTCCACTCTCGGCCTCTGCTGATTGACTGGGTTTCATCCTGGAAACACAGGACGACAAGCAATTAATAAAAAGAAATAGAAAAGCAAAACAAAAAGGGAAGGCGAAAGCAATGGCCTGGACACCAAACCAAAATGCAGTAAACCGATCCAAAGAAGTCCAAAGTGACTTTTAGAGTCAACATTAAAGTCTCATCCACTTCCATGGCTTAATATATAAAATGTCATTGCAAAATGTGCGCAGTTCATATCCATGTATTTACTTTAACTAAAAAGGTTAACAGCTTCCAATGGAACAGCAATATTAGCTGGACAAAATTGCAAGCATGCACATTTTTTTATAAATGTACACCTTAATATTATAAAGAGAATTTGGGGTGCTTCTTTTAATCTTGCATGCTATTTAGGAGGGTTAATATATAAATTTAGACAAAAAGTGATGCTGTAGTTTAAAGTCATGGATGTGGAGACAGCTTTAATGTGGGCTCCTGCAGATCTAGGAACAGAAGGAATACAGTCAGTAACAGAGAGCCCCCAGAGGACAATAAGAGAATAGCTGCAGAATCAATGAAATAAATCCAAGCCTGAAGACAACTGCAAGTACCCTCAAACAAAGCATGTAATACTGTGACAGTGTTGCACAGATCTACAGACGCTACAGAAAGCCAAAGAGTCTTCCAAAGGCCACGGGTTAAAGCCAAACAAGCTCAGAAACACAGGTCCACTCCCGTCACACCATGGGTCAAGTCCAACTCTGAACCAACTCTGTGTGTTATTTTCACAATAAAATCATACATTGGTGCCAAGCTTGTTGACAGTCTGCTTAGAAATGACAACTTTTGAAAAGTTAAAGTAAAATTTCCCTTTCATAGATTGATAAAAAAAATATTTTGTGGTAAAGTAAATAACACAGAAAAATATGTAATTTCTACATTAAACAATTGAGTTAAAAAATAATAATATTAGTACTCAGTTTAGGCTTGTAGAATTTAAAACTGGGACTTATAAGTATATTTTACTTGAAAATATTTTTTTTAAAGAATGTTTAATTTAATATCAAAGTCATGATCCCGTTGTTCCCATCTAAGGTTACATTTTTAGCTGTTTTCGAGATGTACTTCCACTGTTTTCTGGTTGCTTTTGTTGTAAGGTTAAGTAACTTGCTGTTTTGTAACATCTAGAGTTCATTTTCTACTCAAAATGACCTATTCATACTCAAAATCTATTCACTGATTGTCACCGTCATTGTGTATCATGTGCCAAGTATTGAGGTCTCAGTGTTCATTTAATTAGTAACTACATGTATTGAGTCAACATATATCCTTAAAAACACTAAGGAGCCATCTACTTGCTTACGTACATGTTTGTAAGTGAACCACATGCTTTGATGGCATTTTTTCAGTGCTATAATGTTTGGGTAAAGTTTACAAACTGTGGCTGAGTGAATTGCACTTGAGGACTGCAGAGTAAACTTAAAATAATTAAGTAGAAATGACTCACCAAACTCTAACTGCACGTTGAATTTACTTATTTCCTTTGCTAATTTTACTTGAATTAGTTAAGTAGAATGTACTTAATTCCATACTTAAATTTTACATAAAAATGTGCGTGCAAAAACTTGCCAAATAAAAATCAATAAATTTACTTTTTCTTTTTTTTAAAGAAATTATGTGTCTTGAGGAAAACATTTCAGGAATTATCTCCATATAATGGATTTCTATGGTGCCCCCAAGGTTGAACTTCTGAAACGCAGCTTCAAAGGGCTCTAAATGATCCCAGCCAAGGATGAATGGTCTTATCTAACAAAACGATCGTCATTTTCGAAACAAATTGACAATTTATATACTTTTTAACCTCAAACGCTTGTTTTGTCTCCTTGAACTGTTTTTTTTTTTCCAGTTCAAAACAGTCAATACAGTAAGGTATGTCGAAAAACTTCAGTCTCCCGAAAAAAACTGTTTCAAAAGTATAGAAATTGTCAATTTGTTTCGAAAATGACAGATCGTTTTGCTATAAGACCCTTCTTTCTTTGGCTGGGATTGTTTAGAGCCATTTGAAGCTGCATTTAAACTGCATTTTAGAAGTTCAACCTTGGGGGCACCATTGACATCCATTTCACAGAGATCATTTTTTCCTTAAGAAACATAATTTCTTATCGACTGAAGAAAGAAAGTCACAAACATCTTGGATGACAAGGGCATGATTAAATTATCAGTACATTTTTGTTCTGAAAGTGGACTTTTCTTTTAAGCAAGGATGCAAATTGATCAAAAGTGACTGTTAGTCTGTTATATTGTTTATTGTATATTATAACAGTTTACACAACATTATTAAGCAGCAAAGCAACACTATAAAAATAAGATTAATAATGCTTATTGAGCAGCAAATCAGCATATCAGAGTAATTCCTGAAGGATGCACTGAAGACTGGAGTAATGGCTGCTAAAAAATCAATTACATTTTAAATTGCATATTAAAATATTTTAAAATAGAAAACTGTTATTTTAAACCATAATAATAGACAGGGTTCCCACTCTAAGCCAAATGTCAAATTCCCTGACTAAAAAGATGAATTTCCATGACCTATAATGAACAGATCCATCCATTTGCAAGCTTTATTTACTTTTTAGTTCAAAACACACATACACACTACTTGTTTAGTGCTTTTACCAGTTAAAAGCACATTCTGTACTTTTTCTGTTTTGTTTCTACAGACACTAATTTATGGTTTTTATGCTTTTAGGGGTTAAATGCTCTAAAAGATTTTTAGTTTGTCATCAAGTTCATCATTCAGTCTTTTTATTCTTTTGCATTTAGTTTTTGCTTTTCTATCATTTACTTTGAAGTGGTCATTTTGTAGCCAAAGCTCTTGAAATGTACATTTTCCTGACATGTTTGCCTCAGTTAACAGGTACAGCCTGGTGACTGCATTTGACAAAGGGTTAATTCACCCAAAAATGAAAATTCTGTCATTAATTACTCACCCTCATGTTGTTTCAACCCCGTAAGACCTACTTTTCTGGGCCTTGAACATGGTAGGAACCTTGCTGTCTATTGGAGCATTCAGATTTCTTTAAAAATATCTTAAATTGTGTTTCGAAGATGAAAGAAGGTCTTACGTGGTTGGAACAACATTAGAATGAGCAATTATACTGCAAAAAAAGCTTTTTTTTACTTAGATTTTTTTTTTTGTCTTGTTTCCGGACAAAATATCTAAAAATTCTAAAATCAAGAAGAATTTTCTAGATGAGTAAAAATTATTGTCTTGTTTTCAGAAAAAAAGTCAAAATTAAGTGCATTTTTGCTTTTAACAAGCAAAATAATTTACCAATGGGGTAAGAAAAATAATCTTGTTTTCTGTTTGATAAAACATTTTTTTTCTAAAACCATAGGCAGATTATTTTGCATTGAAAAATAGCCTAACCATAACAATAGGCAAAACGTGCGAAACAACGAAAAAATAAATACAGTATAGAAAAATTACATTTTGATTAATGGAAACTAAAATTTAAAGCAACAAATCCCTGATATTCCATGACTTGGACAAAAACTCCCTAACTTTCAATGCCTGGAATAGACCTTTTAAAATTCCATTCCATATTCCAGAAATTCCATGACCTGTGGGAACCCTGAATATATCACAGTTTTATTTTTTACTGTATTTCTGCTAAATGAAGGCTTGTTGAGCTTAAAAGACTTCTTAAGAAACTTTTGAACTGTTGTGTGTGTGTGTGTGTGTGTGTGTGTGTGTGTGTGTGTGTGTGTGTGTGTGTGTGTGTGTGTGTGTGTGTGTGTGAGTGAGATTATATATACAGTGGTGTGAAAAAGTGTTGGCCCCCTTTCTGATTTTTTATTTTTTTGCATGTTTGTCACACTTTAATGTTTCAGATCATCAAACAAATTTAAATAGTAATCAAATATAACACAAGTAAACACAACATTTTTTATTATGTTAAAGTTTTTTAATTATGAAGGGAAAACAAAATCCAAACCCACATGGCCCTGTGTGAAAAAGTGTTTGCCCCCTAAACTTAATAACAGGTTGGGCCACCCTTAGCAGCAACAACTGCAATCAAGCGTTTGCGATAACTTGCAATGAATCTGTTACAGCGCTGTGCAGGAATTTTGGCCCACTCATCTTGGCAGAATTGTTGTAATTCAGCAACATTGGAGGGTTTGAGCATGAACTGCCTTTTTAAAGTCATGCCACAGCATCTCAATAGGATTCAGGTCAGGACTTTGACTAGGCCACTCCAAAGTCTTCATTTTGTTTTTCTTCAGCCATTCAGAGGTGGATTTGCTGGTGCGTTTTGGATCATTGTCCTGCTGCAGAACCCAAGTTCGCTTCAGCTTGAGGTCACCAACAGATGGCCGGACATTGTCCTTCAGGATTTTTTGGTAGACAGCAGAATTCATGGTTCCATTTATCACAGCAAGTATTCCAGGTCCAGAAGCAGCAAAACAGCCCCAGACCATCACACTACCACCACCAGCTGTTACTGTTGGTATAACAGTTGGTATATGTTCTTTTTCTGAAATGTTGTGTTACTTTTACGCCAGATGTAATGGGACACGCACCTTCCAAAAAGTTCAACTTTTGTCTCGTCAGTCCACAGAGTATTTTCCCAAAAGGGATCATCAAGATGTGTTCTGGCAAAACTGAGACGAGCCTTTATGTTCTTTTTGCTCAGCAGCGGTTTTCATCTTGGAACTCTGCCATGAAGGCCATTTTTGCCCAGTCTCTTTCTTATGGTGGAGTCATGAACACTGACCTTAACTGAGGCAACAGAGGTCTGCAGTTCTTTAGATGTTGTTGTGGGGTCTTTTGTGACTTTTTTTTTGAGTTGTCGCTGCGCTCTTGGGGTAATTTTGGTCGGCCAGCCACTCCTGGGAAGGTTCACCACTTTTCCATGTTTTCGCCATTTGTGGATAATGGCTCTCACTGTGGTTCGCTGGAGTCCCAAAGCTTTACAAATGGCTTTATAACCTTTTCCAGACTGATAGATCTCAATTACTTTCTTTCTCATTTGTTCCTGAATTTCTTTGGATCTCAACATGATGTGTAGCTTTTGAGGATCTACTTCACTTTGTCAGGCAGGTCCTATTTAAGCGATTTCTTGATTGCGAACAGGTGTGGCAGTAATCAGACCTGGGTGTGGCTAGAGAAACTGAACTCAGGTGTGATAAACCACAGTTATGTTTTAACACAGGGCCATGTGGGTTTGGAATTTTTTTCCCTTCATAAAAAAAAAACCGTTCATTTAAAAACTGCATGTTGTGTTGACTTGTGTTATCTTTGATTAATATTTAAATTTGTTTGATGATCTGAAATATTACAGTATGACAAACATGCAAAAAAATAAAAAGTCATTAAGAGGGCCAACACTTTTTCACACCACTGTATATAAGTAGCTATAAGGTACAAGGGGCCATGTGTTACATGATTTTCACAAGATTACAGGGTGTGTTCCATGATGCAAAGCACAATGTTCAAAACCCTCTTAAACTATGTAATATAAGTGTAATGCATGGACTTGAGTGGTTTAGTACTTTATTGCATGTTTAGGTAAGTGTGTGTGTGTGTGTGTGTGTGTGTGTGTGTGTGTGTGTGTGTGTGTGTGTGTGTGTGTGTGTGAGAGAGCAGGGGAACCAGGGGGCGCCAGCAGTGTTAGTCCATAACCACATGAGAGCATACTGTAGAAAAAGTACCTGGTAAATGGGCTAGAGGAAGAGGGTGACTCCAGACCTCTGGGTGCTGAGTTAGTCCTGTTTGAGACATGTACTGTATATATACACTTCACTCTAAATTTAAACTATTTAAGCCCTGTGGACAGTCACACTCTTCAAACACTAGAGTAATGGAGACTCTGTGCTGCTTCAAGATTTAAACAATTCAATGTAAAACTGATCAACATCCAGAGTCAGTAAATTAATGTTTACCTGGGCATGGTGGCTGATTTTTCCCATGGTCTCTTAAATTCTGTTGAAAAAACACACATAATGAGAAAACACTAATCTAAATGTTTCAAATCTCAATCACAAATGCATTGCGTTCTTACCGCCTAGGTTTTGAGCATCAGAATCATCCTGAAGATCATCAGCAAAGGAAAAGAAACAGACCGAGAGGAGAATGAATGAGAATGAGCTGGCTTTTTGAGTCAATTTTAGTACTTACATTTACAGTAATAGAGGCTATATTCCATCTTAAGTCTATAGGCAACCTCTTTAAATACCTTAAGACTTCTGCATGCACTTTAAATGGTCGATTTAGAGGAATTTTACAGGAAATACAGCATTTTTCCCCCCAAACAAATTCCAATTTCATAGCTCAACTTAATGTCTACTTGTAAGCAAAGTATAGACTTTACACGGTCACAAAAATCATAAACTATCAGGATGTGCTACCAACACTACACTTAAGGTTAAGAGTAAGGTTGAAATTTGTTTAAGCATTGTGTAAGTAACCAGCACTGTGACTGATATGACCAATTTAATTTTAAGATTCGATTTTGCACTTAAAAGACTGAAGGTGTTCATACATTACTGGGCTCCTCTGCTTTGGGGGGCGCCTTCTCCCCTTTATCTGCAGCTTTTCTCCTGTACAAACAAAGACAATAACAACAGTTATTTCTAAAAAACAAACAAACAAAAAAAACAGTAATTTACAGCACATTTTACCATAAAGAACATTCTGGGCTATTTACTAAAAGTCAGCATCAGTAGCATTTATATATAATAATAATTTCAATCCTCAGTTTGTAAAATAAAGTAGACAGACACATTTACAGTAATACAGTAAGAATAGTAGGAGTAAGAATTGTCTATCCCTTCAAAGTGGCACACAATGTACTCTATTTATTGATTCACAAACATGCATATAAATATAATCCAGGAAGTTGTAAAGCACTATGGAATAGAGTTCAGGAATTATGTCAGTAATGCAAAACCAGAATTTTACCCGCCTAGTCATGCTTCTTCACAGCTCAAGTAACAAATATTTTTGTAATGAGGAATTCATTTAACAAGGAATTCATGTGAGTGCTATAGATTGCTTCTATTAAAGCCTCTGGCACCCTTGACATTACAAGTTCATTACCAAAGGCCTTTGATCAACAGCTATCTCAGTTACACCCCAGGCTGTTCATTTCTAGTTATGCACGCATCTTTCAGTTTGAAGAGCCAATTTAACAGACTTGAATTGCAATTATGTAATCCAGTATTGCGCTTTGTGGTCATATTATGGATATAAAATGATTTCAGATCTAGGGTTTGAATAGGGGTGGGAGAAAAAACGGATTCTCTGATCCATCGCGATTCTCTCTTCAATGATTCTGAGATTTTTTTTTTCCCCGCGTATGGCACGTGCGCTAGAGACGCGGCGGGATTCATTGCACAGAATTTGCACTGTGAGACATGTGCACATTGCTTGACAGTGTGCTTCCACCCGCCGTGTTTTACTTTAGATATGCTTTCATTTCTGCCATTTGAAATGCAGTACTATTAGACCAATGCGGCTGTAGTTAAATGCACTTGCATTTTCGAATACTTTTATATGAAACTGATGTACACACCGTCAGTTATGTTTTCAGAGCAGGACAAAACATCTGATATATGGAAATAGATCTGTGCATTAGTTTGCTGTTAAAGCAGCCACTGTCTATAAACTCATCAGTAATAATCAAACAGCAGTAATGCTGAGGAAAAAAGAAAAACCAATAACTATTGTCTGTAAACTTTCGGATACTTAAAGAACACTTATTTTAAATAAGTAATTGTTTTAAAACGTAGCCTGCTTATATAATAAAAAAAAGTTAATTTTGCACAAAATAAATTTGATATAAAATGTATATGAAAATGGAGCCATGTGCTAGCCTGGCAAGCCAGACCCACATAAATGTAGGGTCTGGGCACTCTCCATAGACAGGGCTCAACCGGAGGGGTGGGATAAACGGTTGTCTTTCAAACTCCTCTCCACGCAATAGGATAGCGCTACAACCAATCAGAGACTAGTCTGTCAGGTGACGTAGTCAGAGCGACGAAGATTTTTAACAAAAATCAGTGCACTGTGCAGTCTGTCAGCTAAATAATAGACATAGATGGGCACTAAACCTTTAAAAGTAAACAAAAACATGCACAGACAAATCCAAATTACACCCTGCGGCTCGTGACGATACATTGATGTCCTAAGACACGAAACGATCGGTTTTTGCAAGAAAATGAACAGTATTTATATAATTTTCTTTTTACCTTTGATACAAACCCACGTCCATCTGTCATGAGCACGAGTTTAGCATATCTATGATTCGACTCGTCACATGTGAACGCGCTTTGATGTAGTATACGCAAACACCGAAAGGGGAAATATGTAAAAAAAAAAAGTCCAGGATGAGTTTGCGCAAGCAAACGTAATCTTTTTCAGCTTTAAATGGGTTTGAACAACCAGGACAAGCGCAAGTAATTACCATTTTGAATAGCCGCTATATCCACAATCTCTTGTGCTGTGTAAACAATGAGTGTCGTATACACGCCACAGATCGCTTCCGGTGTTTGCGTATTCTACACCACAGCGCGTTCAGACGTAACGAGCTCCTGCTCAGGACACATGGACGTGGCTGTGTATCAAAAGTAAAAAAATATATAAATACTGTTCAGTTTTCCACGCTTAATTCACGGAACCAGGAATTCATGTCTGACTGAACTTATGGTCGCAGGTCAGTCGTCATCATGTTAAGCCCGCCCACCGACTCGTGATTGGCCCGGTACATCTTGGATTTTTCGGAAATTTAAGTGAATTGAGAGTAACTAGACTGACCTTAGAAGCAAATGTAATTTGCTGCCGCTAGGGGCGCGTCTAGATTCTAGGCTAGCCATGTGCAGCAATATTGAAAACTGAGAATGTGATGAATCGTGATATTTAGTTGATGATGAAAATTGTAATTAAGAAGATTGTGAAGATACTTTTAAGATGGCAGTACTGACATACAGAGATGCCAACTATAAACAAAAAGCATAGAAAATGCACTTTTGCATTTTGTTAAAATGTAAAGTTGCACAGCAGAAGAATTAATTGGGGGAAAACTGTAGATCAAGAATCGTTTTGGAATCAGATTATGACTCCCAGAATCGGATCGGATCGTGCCTAAAGGTTCTCACCCCTAGGTTTGAAACTGAGAATCATTTTTATATAGAACTGGTTCCACCTTTAAATATAAAAATAAATAAATAAATAAATATATCCAAACCAAATGACTTTGAGTTCATGAACATCCATTTTTTCCATAAATGCAGAACTATTACTTAACATTAGGCAACACTGCCACTGAATGTTGCGAAGCATACAGCATAACCATTCCTAAATTAATCAGTCTGGTTCTTTTTACTGAATCAAAAATCAAGAGTGATGAATGCAGCAACTTTTTTGGTGTTTTGAATGATTCCACCAAATCATCTTATGTTCATTACGATACATTCATGTGTGATATGACCTGAATGTATGCTTTTAACATCAATCTATCAAGTATTTTTATGATAGAACTATCTTTCCAGATAATGTACTCAACCCCAGTCTTTCTTTCTTCATTCGTAAAGAAATTATGTTTTTTGAGGAAAACATTTCAGGGTTTCTCCAGAGTCTACAGAGAACTACCGACCCAGTGTTTACAAAGTGAACATGCAAAAAAGATCAAACGCCTTTTACAAAAAAAAAAAAAGGTAAAACAGCAATGTAGGGCGATTTTAAAAATCGGAAAATGAGAAGGAAGTTTTTGGACATACAGTACCCTAACTGTCATGAACCAGAATACAAAGAGTTCACGCAGGGATGGACAAGATGAGCATTTGGATAAATAATTTATATACTTTTCATTTTAGAAAATAACAGATCGTTTCGTTAGATAAGACCCTTCTTCCTCGGCTGGGATCGTTTAGAGTCATTTGCAATGCAATGAAACTGCATTTTGGAAGTTCAAACTCGGGGGCACCATAGACGTCCATTATATGGAGAGAAATCCTGAAATGATTTCCTCATTTCACTGAAGAAAGAAAGACATGAACATCTTGGATGACAAGGATGTGAGTAAATTATTTGTACATTTTTGTTCTGAAAGTGAACTACTCCTTTAAGTAATTAGAACTCAAATGAATATCCATATAAATGAAAATGTATGAATTCATATTTGTCACTTTAACTGAACTCAGGACTAGCGGTTGTGCTTGAGGCATTGTTTGTCATTCAGTGTTTCTGTAAAAAAAAAACTAAAAATAATACTGATAATATACTACTACTACTACTACTAATAAAACAGTACAATATTCACTAAGATCTGATAAGCTGCTGGGTTAATGAATATCAATCACGTTCACGTCTGTGTTTGCTCGAACTGATTTGCTGAAATCAAAACAGTGAGGGTAATAGGCAAGCGCCAGTCAATGAGATTATTTCTTCATAATTTGCGCATTAGTTCCTCCTGCTACCAAAAAAATGGAAATGGCTTGAGCTCGTTCATAAAGGCAGAGTAATTCCAAATTAACTCCACTATTTGGCAGGTAAATACAACAAAGAAAATACTTTACATGTCATTTAAATGTCTTGCTCTCCCTCTCTTTGCATGTGCAAAAGAAACACAGAATGACGGCAAGTGGGGCACCTTCACACTACAGACTATGGTGCATCAAATACACTGCGCATCTATTGAGATGAGGACCTCTCAAGCGCACGGTTCAAAATGAGTAAAGGCAAGAGAATTATCTGTATTGAACTTACACTTTTACCCTAATTCAAACACTGGCTAGAAAAATATAATGTTTCAGCCAATGGCTAATGATAGACATGGTTGGCTCGCCTAGCATGTAAATTTAGTATGCAAGTGATTTAATCACATTGAAGAGGGTTGGCAGCCTAATTCAAATAACTCTTACAAGATGGTTAAAGAAATGAAATACTGTACAATTATTTGTACTGTACACCTTTAAAATCTATTCTGTGGCCGATTTGCACCCCCGAGCGATCGGGGTGTGTCGCAAGCGTTTTTTGTTTTTTTTTGTCCAAAAGATCCTCTATTGTGTCGTGTCATTAAGATTATTTGGTGTTCAGACAGCGATGGATAACAGACCGGCCCAATAGGGCCAGTGCCCAGGTTGCATCATCCAGTTTATTATAGAAAACCCCAGAAAAATGAAAACAAATGTTTATTTATATTTAATATATGGGTCCCATATAACCTATACAAGGCCTCTTAGACAAGGATCTTCATCTATGAGGGCTCCATTGCACTACTGTTACTATAAGGCCCTGTGAATATACGAATCCCTGCAAACCTTTTATAGAACCATTGTTCCATCCAGTTTCAAATCATGTTTATTTGAACCAATATTTGAGCTTCTTTCTTTGTGAGAAGGGTATCAGAAAAGATACTATTTAGCAGAATACGAAATAGATTTATTGCTAAGTATTTTTTTTTTAGTTTTGGTGAGAAGAAGTTTCTAGTGCACATGTGTACATAAAACTATTATTATAACTGTCCATCTTCTCTAGGGTCATGCCTGAAAGAAAAAGAAAGAAAGCGGCATAGAGAGAGCAATAAGTCTGTTTTTAGCATTGTTAAGATTTAAAATGTAAACTCTCAAAACTTATACACTTTAATACAGTTAGTTACAGTTAGTTCACGGTGGCTGAGACATCAATAAAAAAAACACCTGTAATTTTTTTTGTTAAATTCCAGTTGTTTTTTTTTAAATAATGAAAAATAGCGGCCAGAAGACAGTGAGTTGATCATAGCCTAAGTTTGATCAATTTGTAGTAACAAACGCAACTTATCGCATCAGCTCTTTATTTTCAGTTTTCATTCAGCATTAACAGCAAGCCAAAAGGGGTAAGGTTTCCACCCAAATGTATAGCCTACATGCATTTGAGATGCTTATATTATGTTGTTGCCCCGTCCATGCAATGAATGCACGTTATTGAATTAATTTATTCAACTATTTTTAGAACATTTATTAAACTGCTCAGGTAATTTCAGTGTAGGCTATGGTACATAGTCATGTATTAAACTCCCGTAACTCACAAACTCCCTGTGATAGCACAAATATTTCGGCTCGCTCTCACTCAAATTATCGTGGTAACTGACTTCTTAAAACTGAGACATGTTTCAATGCTAATTGAGGATATATCCGTGTACACATTTGCTGTATGTTTTGGAATTGTTTTCTACTGACCGTCGTGCCAGGATTGCACTCATCTCTCCCATCAGGCCTCCTCCACTGCTGGGCAAAGACACACTGCTGCGGCTGCTGTCAGCTTTAGGAGGTGCTGCCACGCTGGCCGCAGCCGCACTGCTGCCACTACTGCCTCCTCCTCCTCCTCCTCCTCCACTACCGCCTTCATCCTGCAGGAGGAAGCACTGAGTCAATAACAGCAGCCAGGATTCAATGTGTAAAACATCATAGGAGATCAGGGTATGCATATACACTACCGCTCAAGTTTTGTAATATTTTTTTTAAAGATGTCTTTAAAATATTTTTTAAAAATACAGAAAAACAGTTGTAATGCAAAATGTTATTACAATATAAACCAATGTTTTTTTGTTAATATACTATAAAATATAATTTATTCCTGTGATTAAAAAAAAGCGTAATTTTTAAGTGTCTTAAGTGTCAAACGATTCTTCAGAAATCATTCTAAAATGCTGATTTATTATTAGAATTATGAATGTTGGAAACAGTTGTGCTGCTAAATGTTTTTTGGAAGCTGTGATCCCTTTTCGGGATTCTTTAATGAAGAACAAGTTAAAAAGAACAGCAATTATTCAAAATAGAAATATTTTCTAACAATGTAAATCTATGCTATCGCTTTTTTTAATTTAACACATCCTTGGAGAATAAAAGTATTTCTTTCTTTCAAAAAATATATGTAAATATGCATAAATGTTCTGATTTATTATTAGAATTATCAATGTTGAAAACAGTTGAGCCGCCAAATATCTTTTTTGGAACCTGTGATCCTTTTTCAGGATTCTTTAATGAAGTTAAAAAGAACAGCATTTATTCAAAATATAAATATTTTCTAACAATGTAAATCTATGCTATCGCTTTTTTTAATTTAACACATCCTTGGTGAATAAAAGTATTTCTTTTTTTTTTCAAAAAAATATATGTAAATATGCATAAATGTGCTGATTTATTATTAGAATGATCAATGTTGGAAGCTGTGATCCTTTTTCGGGATTCTTTAATGAATAACAAGTTATAAAGAACAGCATTTATTCAAAATAGAAATATTTTCTAACAATATGCTATCACTTTTTGATTTAACACATCCTTGGTAAATAAAAGTATTTATTTCTAAAAAAAAAAATAAAGAATAAAAATGTATTAACCCCACATTTTCAAACAGTAGTGTATGTTGTTAGAAAACCTTTCTGTTTTAAATAAATGCTGTTCTTTTTAACCTTTTATTGATCAAAGAATCCTGAAAAAAAATATCACAGGTTGGAAAAAAAATTTGCAGCATTTAAAACTGTTTTCAACATTGATAATAAATCAGCATATTAGAATGATTTCTGAAGATGCATGTGACAAATTCTATAATATATAATATTTCTATAATATTTCACAATATCAATTTTTTTTTCCAGTATTTTAAAACAAACGAACATTAAAAATCTTACTGATCCCAAACTTTTGAGTGGTAGTGTATATCTTAATTTATTTTTGGCATTCACATGGAAATGTATTTAGTTGTCTTTCTAAAGTTTCACTGAGGAGAACATTACCATCTTATTACACATCTAGCTGTATACAGTGATTGATATTCACCAATATGTTTTTTTGCTTTACATTGTAACATCAACAAAAAAATACAAAACACAAATCTTACACAACCTTTTGTCCATTTCTATTTTTGTAAACTATTTTTTCTATTTTTTAGTATACAAGTTTTAGATTTGCCAGTGCTTCGTTCTCTGCGTTCTCCAACATGAAATATTGACTTTATCATCCTTCATACCTGAAACACATTTCTGGTCTTTCGATTCTGCGTGATTCACCAGGAAACGTTATGCCATTAAAAATGTGTCATCAAAATGTAACAACTTGCTCAGTCTCTAAAAAGGCTAAATTTCATTTTCAGGTGATGTCACCAAGACCTTAAATAATGTTAGCAGGAAGTGACTCATTATTCTGACATCTGGACATTCTCTTATCACTCATCGTCTCACCTTGGCCACTTTGCGGAGTTTGGCACCTGCCAGAGCAGCAGCGAGACCACCACCTGGTCCTCCTTCCCCACCGCCGCCTCCTCCTGAAGAGGGCAGAGGAGGAGCAGGCGGAGGTGGAGCTCCTCCTCCTGAGGGAGGAGGTCCAGGTGGTGGGGGAGGTCCAGCTGGAGGGGGCCCAGGGGGAGGTGGAGGTCCAGGGGGAGCCGGAGGGCCTCCAGGGGCCAAAGGTGGTGGTGGAGGAATGACTAGAGTACAACAACAGCAAATGATTTTCAAAATAATGTTATTACTAGGGCTGTCAATTGATTAAAATATTTAAATCGCACATTTTTATCTGTTCTAAAAGTACGTAAAATTAATACTTTTTTAAAGTTTTTAATACTCTAATCAACTTGTGCATGGACAAATATAAATGCTTTAAGCAAAGTATGTTTATTATTAGTGAAACCATACTCGACATAGAGCATGAAGACTGGACATGTTTCAGAGGTCATACTTTTTTTTTTTTTTTTTTAAATGTCTATTAGACACATGAAAGAAAAAGAACCTAGAAATACCAGGTTCCCATTACTTCTCTTTCTTTGCACTGAGCAATTTACTTACACAAGTCTGTTTACATTATTTGCAGGACACTTCTTCTGAACATGCAAAATACATTTATTATTTATTATTAAATTTTTTTGCGTCTCAGTGCCCACATACTGTCATTTGATGCAGCCAAGTTCTCAACAAAAAAGTTTCCATTGTTATATTTTAGTGTTTCTGTTGTCAGACAACTTGAGCAATATGAAATAATGTCTGAAATAAATTCTGAATTATGATCATGATTCAATCGCTAAGTAATCATTTACCAGCATCTGGACATAAGTCACTATTCTCTGCATTATAATCATTGTTTTTAACTCACTGTTTGAACGCTTTCACGATCCTTGGATTTTCCAGGAGTTTACCCGTTTAAAATGATGTGAGTCTCATGAAAATGCGTACTAGTAGCACGATTTTTGGTGTATATTTGGTGTGCTACTAATAAGCTGAAATTAACTTTGGCGTGCATATGAAATGCATGTGTTTTTGTCGTGCATATAATACACAGTTTTGGCGTGCATATGTGGCTCTATGCATCAATCCTACAGCACCAATCCTAACGTAGACCGACTCCGCTTGCATTCATTCAATATGTCAGAAGTGCCGGTATGCACAAAAAAGTTCCAGTACGCAAAAGGATAAAATGCAGACTTCAAGGCACGCATGTGCACACATCATGATTGAAGAAAACCTGAGAGAGATAGCCTTTACGGCTAGAGAATTACAAGGATACGGTACAAAACAGTAAGATTTAGAAAGATTATAGATTATATTGATTAGATGTAATTTTCTAAATGTTCTCTGCTTATTACAAGAGCTTGTCACCCAGCAATAAGCACCATTTTTCAATGAAATTGATGAGATCTTTAACAGGGATGACGTTTTTTATGGTGGCAGAAAACTCACTATTTTTGAGTTAAATTAGGAGATAAACTTACATTTGCGAGAAAAGTGTCAGAATTGTGAGATAAAATAAATAAATCTTACATAAAGATGTTAATAGTAATAGGTTTAAATAATATTTCATGCTGTAACTGTAAAGCTAATATAATTTGTCATATGTGATTATGTAGACCTATGGATTAAATCAAATTTATGCTTTAAAAGTAGAGTAATCATAGCAGTTTTCATCCATAGTATGTCTGCGTTTAGCTTCAAATGCCGTCTTTGATGACAGTATTCTATAAAATCCTTATTTCATGGATTTTACCCGTTTACCTCCACTTGTTACCAGTGTTTTGATGCAACTGGCTGCAAGTGATACAACTGTGATGTCTACTCTAAATTGGTCTATTAGACATGATTGTAAAGAACTAAATGGATCAGTGACAGACAGCCCACTTTTCAGATCAATTTCTTTCATAAGGATTTCAAAAAATCTTCTGTAAAATCTTCTGAGCAGTGAACTAGCCTAATTTTTGGTTTGCAGATGTTTAAACATATTTGTATCTATTTTTAAAAATCACCTCAAGTCCTTTCCGTTGAGGTAAAACACTTTCTGCTCACCTGGAGCTGTTTGCCGTTCTCTTTCTTGTCTTTCTCTTGCTTGTTTTTCCCTTTCCTGTTGCTCTTGTCTTTCTCTTTCTAGTCTCTCTCGTTCAAGCTGTTCCAACCTCAGCTGTTCCAATCTGCAGGAAAATAGATGGAGGCATTGCAATTATTTTTACATACTCCAAATTGAAATGAGATTGCACAATTGCAATTGTAACAAAAATTAAAATAAAATGTTTAGATGCATATCTGCCCGTTAACCAACATCAAAAAACAATTAACATGGAAATGTGTTGTTAAAGTACTGAAATACTAACTTAAAATGGTATTTCCAGGTGGTATTTTAAGCAAATAAGTTAAAAAAAATAACAGCAGTTTTAAGTGGAATAAACGATTGGAGAAATATGAAATGTGTCACAAGAGAAATGTCTGATCCATTTAATAACATTCTGAATATTCTTGTTAAAGCAATAAGCCCCAAGAAGCCATGGTTTACAGTGAATTCATAACAGCTTGTTAGAATCTGAATTTAAGACATTTTAAGACTTTAAGGACCCCTGCTTGAAGTCTAAATTATTAAATCCAATAGGAATGATCTAGTCTTTGTCACTTTTACAGTAGTTGCGGGGTGAGATGGCGATTATTTGGTGGGTTTACATATTTTGAATCACTCTGAGACCCTCAAATGAACCAGTATACATAAAACAAGACTTCAAACTTGAAACAGGCAATCACAGAATTCACATAAACAACAGATACTCTCTGTAGTGACACTTGTAAGACTGCAATGTCAAGTTTCGTGTTAAGTCAAGCCTCTATGAAAGCCATTCAAAACATTTCAGTCAAGTCAAGACATGAGTCAACCAGCTCCATGTAAAGTCTTTATCAAGGTAACCATAACAACTAGACAGAGAGAGAGAGAGAGAGAGAGAGAGAGAGAGAGAGAGAGAGAGAGAGAGAGAGAGAGAGCCAATTTGCTTTTTACAGTTTTGTCTTGCTTTTCAAAGAAAAAAAAATTACAAAACAACAATTTAAAAATATTTAACACTGAACATTTCTAACATTCTAGTAGACATTATAGCCTACCAACAAAGCACAACTTAATTTTTATTTTTTTAATAAGTTATTAATAACTGCGACTATTTCTCAGAATTGTGAGTTTATATCTCACAATTCTGACTTTTAACTCACAATCATGAGTTTATATAATGCAATTGCAACTTTATTTCTCAGAATTGTGTTTATATCTCACAATTCTGACTTTATTTCTCAGAATTTTGAGTTTATATCATGCAATAATGACTTTATAACATGCAATTGCAGACTTGTTTCATGCAATTGTGACTTTATTTCTCAGAAGTGCAAGTTTATATCTCACAATTCAGACTTTATAACTCACAATTGTGAGTTTATTTCATACAATTGCGACTATATTTCTCAGAATTGTGAGTTTATTACTCGCAATTTTGAGTTTACATCATTTAATTCCGACAAAAAAGGTCATAATTGTGAGATAAGTCACAATAACCTTTTATTATTTTTTATTCATTGGTGGAAACAGGCATCCACACATAGCAGTTAACTACGTGTAAGCAATGCAAGTTAGAGTTCATCTTGTTTTATGCTCTTCTCTTTATTTTTTATCTACTTTATTATTAAACTGCAAAAAGGCAAAAATACAATTTAAAAAATAAAAATTTAAGTTTAAAAAAGACACCGGTGTTTCATCTTTTGGCCTGCAGTCCTGCAGGAAGAAAGAAGATGAGAACGAGGCAGGGCCGAAGAGGATATCAAGTGTCAGAAGACCTGACCCGGACTTCTGCCCCATCACTTCAGGGGCTCACGGAAAGCTAAAGACTTGAGCGTTAATACCAGTAATCCCTTGAGAGTGTGTGCTTGTGTGTGTGTCTATATAAGTGTGTGCGTGTCTTTAAATGAGGTCAAAGGCTGAACAGGAAAACCATGACTTCAGGCAATTCACACGATGCCACAGGAAGTGAACAAAAACTTAATATAAAACGGTTTCGTTACGTACACCACTACAAATAAACTCTTAATTTGTACCTTCTCTGTTGTTCCAGCTCTTCTGGGGATGGTCCATTGGACACAGGTCGTGCGGGGAAACCTAAAGACAAATTTCATTTTTCATTATGCAATAAAACCTACAGTCGTGGCCAAAAGTTTTGAGAATGACATAAATATTAGTTTTCACAAAGTTTGCTGCTCAACTGCTTTTAGGTCTTTGTTTCAGTTGTTTCTGTGATGTACTGAAATATAATTACAAGCACTTCATACGTTTCAAAGGCTTTTATCGACAATTACATGACATTTATGCAAAGAGTCAGTATTTGCAGTGTTGGCCCTTCTTTTTCAGGACTGGGCATGCTCTCAATCAACTTCTGGGCCAAATCCTGACTGATAGCAACCCATTCTTTCATAATCACTTCTTGGAGTTTGTCAGAATTAGTGGGTTTTTGTTTGTCCACCCGCCTCTTGAGGATTGACCACAAGTTTTAAGATCTGGGGAGTTTCCAGGCCATGGACCCAAAATGTCAACGTTTTGGTCCCCGAGCCACTTAGTTATCACTATTGCCTTATGGCACGGTGCTCCATCGTGCTGGAAAATGCATTGTTCTTCACCAAACTGTTGTTGGATTGTTGGAAGAAGTTGCTGTTGGAGGGTGTTTTGGTGCCATTCTTTATTCATGGCTGTGTTTTTGGGCAAAATTGTGAGTGAGCCCACTCCCTTGGATGAGAAGCAACCCCACACATGAATGGTCTCAGGATGCTTTACTGTTGGCATGACACAGGACTGATGGTAGCGCTCACCTTTTCTTCTCCGGACAAGCCTTTTTCCAGATGCCCCAAACAATCGGAAAGAGGCTTCATCAGAGAATATGACTTTGCCCCAGTCCTCAGCAGTCCATTCGCCATACTTTTTGCAGAAGATCAATCTGTCCCTGATGTTTTTTTTTTTGGAGAGAAGTGGCTTCTTTGCTGCCCTTCTTGACACCAGGCCATCTTCCAAAAGTCTTGGCCTCACTGTGCGTCAGATGCGCTCACACCTGCCTGCTGCCATTCCTGAGCAAGCTCTGCACTGGTGGCACTTCGATCCCGCAGCTCAATCCTCTTTAGGAGACCATCCTGGCGCTTGCTGGACTTTCTTGGACGCCCTGAAGCCTTCTTAACAATGCAGTGGAAAGTTTTTTTCGGGATTAAGTTAATTTTCATGGCAAAGAAGGACTATGCAATTCATCTGATCACTCTTCATAACATTCTGGAGTATATGCAAATTGCTATTATAAAAACTTAAGCAGCAACTTTTCCAATTTCCAATATTTATGTAATTCTCAAAACTTTTGGCCACGACTGTACACTCCATCACATTTGTGTAAGAATGTGTGTGTGCATCACCTGCATCAGGAATGGAGTTGAGGACATCAAGTGCGTGCATCATGCCGTTGGCGAACAGCGCTGCATCTTCCTTGCTCCCAAAATTCAGTCCCCACACCTGCCGAGCGTCCCGCCACTGATGGAAGTTTGGAGTGGCCTGATTATATTTTAATCCCTTTACAATTGGACAGTTCATCACAACCTGTAGATGAGACATAAATATCCAAATGTAAATAAGCAGCTACTCTTTCATGCTGTAGTTAATTCAAGAAGTTCATTATTCTTTGTGACACTCAATTTAGTGTCCAGGGCTTGTATTCACAAAACATTTTATCTTACCACTTACAGTTCTCCTAAATAGCAGTAAAAGGCGAGACACTGCAGGTGAATAGGGTAAATATTCATTTTTTTCACATTCTGTTTTGTTGCAGCATTTTGTTAAACTGCTTTAAATTAGTTTTCCCCCACATCAATTTACACTCCATACACCATAATAATGACAAAGCAAAAACCAGATTTACAAATTTTACAAGTTTATTAAAAATAAAACACTGAAATAAGTAGATTGCATAAGTATTCATACCCTTAACTCAGTACATAGTTGAAGCTTCTTTACAGCCTCAAGTCTTTTTGGGTCTGATGTGACCATCTTTGCACATCTGCATTTGGCAATTATCTGCCATTCTTTGCCTCACCTTTTCACCTCTCCATCTCTGTCAGACATTTTCTAGAGTCCTAGTTGTTCCAATCGTCTTCCATTATGGAGAATGCTTCTGTCAACCTTCAATGCAGCAGATTTGTTTCTGAACTCTTCTCTAGATCATCGCCTTAACGCAAGTCTGTCACTGAGCTCTACAGGCAGTTATCTTGACCTCAGGACTTGGTTTTTGCTCTGATATGCATTTTCAGCTGTTAGACCTTTTCTGAGAGGTGTGTGTCTTTCTAAATCAGACTCAATCAAATGAATTTGCCACAGTTTAACTCCACTCCAAGTGTAGTAACATCTAGAAGCAATATGAATGCTCCTGAGCTAAATTTCCAGTGTCCCAGAAAAGGGTATGAATACTTATGCAACGGGATCTTTTCAGTTTTTTATTTTTAATAAATCTGCAAAGTTGTTACAAACCTGTTTTGTGCTTTGTCATTATGGTGTATGAGATGTAGATTGATGTGGAAAAAAAATAATTTAAAGCAGTTTAACATAATGCTGCAACATAACAAAAACGTACCGAAAAAAGGAGTATGAATACTTTCGCAAGGCACTGTAGTTATTGCCTTACCTACCCAGTTTATTGATTACATTAATAATTACAAACATTTGTATTACAAGTTTTCTAAAATGTTAGGATATATGCATATGAGGCATTATTTAATGATATATGCACTAATTTATATACATGTCTAGTACAAAAATCTTAACACTGGATGAAGTCAGTTTTAAAATTGTTGTTTAATTTTTTCTTGACATATTAGAGTCAAACATTCTTACAGAGGGAATTTTGGGTATCTCATTTAATCCCTCCATAATTCAGAAAATACTTAAAACAGCCAGAAAACCATATAATCTCAAACTTGAACTAGTGTCTCAACTTAAAACCTATTCACAAAGCTGCTGAGACAAACTTTTACTAAGGAAGCGAGAGAAGTCTTAAACTAAGAGTAAGGGCGGGGTTGACCTCATTACTATGGATGATGTCAGCATGCTTATTAATTATGCACACAGTGATTGGTTGATAGGGGAGGGGTCTCTGTCAGTCATTTATTCATAGAAATATTGTAGAGTGCGATATAATGGTGCCATATTCAAATAAAGTTTAAAAAAATTCAAATTCAACATTCAAATGAAGATTTTAAAATGCAGGCTAAATGTGATGAATTAAACAAATTTATGTTCAGCTGATTGTCAGGCTTTTACATGTGTGCTTCTTTAAACAATTAGCAAATATGCATATATAAACAGTGTTTGACTTAACAGAGTAAAATAGTCATGGCTCATAGTAAACGAAAAATGTAAATGAAAACCAAACTGGAAGCTGTTACTGCCCAGCTAATTAATGACAAGAAGATGCGTGGGAAAATGTATGTGTGCAAATAAATGCAGCGTGCTTCTTAAATGTTTACATTCCAAGGCAGATTGCCGGCAACAGCCATTTTAGCCCTGCTAAAAAATAAATAAATAAAAGAAAAACAATCACAGAATTTGTAATGGTTACACTGGTTAAAAAGGGAATTGTACTGGTTTTAATGGTAACTGTAATGGTGCCTGTTGGAAATTGGTCACCTTCTATTGTTGGCTTGTTAAAATCAGTAAATCCTAATGGAACATGAACCAAAACCATTTTTTAATGGTTAAAATGTTGATGGTTTGTAATGTTTATAATGGTATTTATAGTGGAAACCAATAGCATTTCTGTGATGGTTTCTATTGGGTTTTTTTTCAGCAGGGAGGATAGTTTGTGATTTGGTCTTAGTGACTTACAGGAGTTCACTTCTCCTAACATTTCACAGATTTAGGAGCTAGTTTTAGTGCCAAAATGCTCTGTGAAATACTTCTAAATTTAGGACTGACACACCTATTATTTTACAGATTTTCTCCTAAATCGGCAAGTTATGAGCTACTTTTAGTCTTAAGATGTTTTGTGAATACGGGCCCTGATCAATTGCTATTGTTTATTTATTATTTATAACAATTCAAAAATACTAATACTTAAATTAAACTCTTAAGAGGAACATATTTTCAGATTATCAGGCTTTTTTATTATTATATTAGTAGCTATTTGGACTTAAGTAGAAGCAACTATATGTGACCCTGGACCACAAAACCAGTCATAAGGTTAAATTTTACAAAACTGAGATGTATACATCATATGAAAGCTCAATAAATAAGCTTTCTATTGGTGTATGGTTTGTTAGGATAGGACAATATTTGGCCGAGATACATCTATTTGAAAATCTGGAATCTGAGGGTGCAAAAAAATCAAAATACTGAGAAAATCACCTTTAAAGTTGTCCAAATTAAGTTCTTAACAATGCATATTACTAATCAAAAATTACATTTTGATATATTTATAGAAGGAATTTTACAAAAAAATCTTCATGGAACATGATCTTTACTTAATTTCCTAATGATTTTTGGCATAAAAGAAAAATCAATAATTTTGACCCATACAATGTATTTTTGGCTATTGCTACAAATATACCCCAGCGACTTAAGACTGGTTTTGTGCTCCAGGGTCACATATTTAAAAAAAAAAAAAAAAAAAAATACAACACAGGTTTTAAAAAATGTAGATGCATTCTTGTTTAAAAAAGTGCAACTGAAAGAAAACAAAAATGCAGGATTTTCAAGGTTCATTTACAAAAAAAAAACCTTGAAGATGGAATGCAAGTGTGAACAGGTTTTAGCAATTGAACAATTTACATCAAGGTGTTTTTCTCAGCATATATGTGAAAAAAATCTATCCAAAAACAACATGTCTAAGAACTCGTCACACGTTTTAAACTAGACTTAGATTGACATACATTTGAATGTGCAAAAAGCTTTTTTCCTACCCGCCCTAAAAGTGCTTAAGCTTAAACAGATTTGTAAACTTATTTGCATATTCCAACAGAAATCAAACTTTGTTTAACAGATCGTCCAGGAGATGGCTCCACCTCTGCGGAGCGCACGAGAGATGCGTGTGTCTGCGAGCGTTCGCCTTTAGTGAATGTGCTGACACCTCCTTTCTCTGTTTGTATTGCGATCATGAATTCCACAAAGTAGAGCGGAGGAGAGAAAGGGAACAGAGAGAAGAAGAAAACGTCCAAAAAAGTTGACCATGCCTCAAAGAAACTGACAGAATAGCAGACGCTACATAGAAACAAAAGAGACAAAAGTCACTGAGTCATTCAGACAAAGAGAACCGAGTGAGTGGAATCAGCCAGATGGACTGAGAAGAGGTAGAGTCATGGGAATGGGGGAGGAGGGCCTAACTGGCACAGGAAATGGTTTGGCTATCTTACAGGAAACAACATCTACTTTAGTAGCCATCTCCGGGGAGCATTCCTGTCTGTGCGTATAGAGGGCGACAGCGCTGGGAGGGGAAGAGAGAACTCAAGATGCAGGTGATGATGAAACTGACAAATGATATTCTAAGCTTAGGAGAAATATTCCCCCTAAAATTAGCTGACAGATGTTTAAATAGTACGTCCAGCCTGCTTACTTCTATACGATGAAAGTGCATGAGGGCTGGAGATGTTAAAGACGTTTACAAATAATGTACTCACCTCCTTGTCATCCAAGATGTTCATGTCTTTCTTTCTTCAGTCGTAGAGAAATTATGTTTAATGAGGAAAACATTTCAGGATTTCTCTCCATATAATGGACTTCTATGGTGCCCTGAGTTTGAACTTCCAAAGTGCAGTTTAAACGCAGCTTCAAAGAGCTCTAAACCATCCCAGCCGAGGAAGAAGGGTCTTATCTAGTCAAACAAATTGACAATTTATATACTTTGTAACCTCAAATGCTCATCTTGTCCCGTCTCTGCTATGTAATCCAGGTCAATACAGTTAGGGTATGTCTAAAAACTCCTATCTCGTTTTCAACTTAAAAATCATCCTACAACGCTGTTTTACCTTTTTTTGTAAAGGGTGTTTGATCTTCTTTGTGTGTTCGCTTTGTCAACACTGGGTTGGTTCTTCGGCAGCAATGCAGATTTAAAAGTTGGGGAAGAAAATGACATTTCACAGTTTTTCGACATACCCTAACTGCATTGACCCAGATTACACAAACTATGCATATGACGAGACAAGAACGAGCATTTGGGGTTAAAAAGTATAAACATTCGAAAATAACTGATCAGTTTGCTAGATAAGACCCTTCTTCCTCGGCTGGGATCGTTTAGAGCCCTTTGAAGCTGCATTTTGGAAGTTCACTATATAAAGAGAAATCCTGAAATGTTTTCCTCAAAAAACAATTTCTTTACGACTGAAGATAGAAAGACATGAACATCTTGGATGACAAGGGGGTGAGTACATTATCTGTACATTTTTGTTCTGGAAGTGAACTACTCCTTTAAGCTTCAAAAACAATTTGTGCACTATAGTCTGAAGATATACTATTACTTAGTTTGATAGACAGAGCAGTATATATATCTATAATTTAATTTAATATGTAACTTATTGCTGTCAACCAAGCTTAAAGGGGGGTAAAGAAAAACTAAATCATGGATATGAATTGTAGTTTATGGTTAAAAGGAAAGGTTCACTTCCAGAACAAAAAAAAAAAAATACCATTAATGTACTCACCCCCTTGTCATCCAAGATGTTCATGTCTTTCTTCAGTCGTAAAGAAAAAATGTTTTTTGAGGAAAACATTTCAGGATTTCTCTCCATATAGTGGACTTCTATGGTGCCCCTGAGTTTGAACTTCCAAAATGCAGTTTAAATGCAGCTTCAAAGGGATCTAAATGATCCCAGCTGAGGAAGAAGGGTCTTATCTAGCCAAACGATTGGTAAAAATGGACAATTTACATACTATTTAACCTCAAACACTCGTCTTGTTACCATAAACCATAAACTACCTTCCCTCCCATATCCGGAATGCACATTCCCTAACTGCCTTCAAGCGACTTCTGAAAACCCATCTCTTTCGACAATATTTGACTCAATAATAAAAAAAAAAAAAATAAAAAAAAACCTTCTCTCTTTTCTTGATCTTCCCTTTCTATCCAGTACTTATCTAACAATGCCGATATATGGTATTTTTGAGCACTTCCTAGGTTGACCTGCCTCCTTAGGACGAATCACTTGTTGCATCCCCAATTGTAAGTCGCTTTGGATAAAAGTGTCTGCTAAATGAATAAATGTAAATGTAAATGTAAATGTCTTGTCTAGCTCTGCCTGAACTCTGTGTATTCCAGTTCAATACAGTTAGGGTATGTTGAAAAACTCCCATCTCATTTTCTACTCCAACTTCAAACCGTCCTATATTGCTGCAAAGGTACTGACCCAGTGTTTACAGTGTTTTAGCATGGAAACAAGGTCAAACACCTTTACAAAAAAAATAAAAATAAATAAAAAAAAAACAGTAAAACAGCGATGTAGGATGATTTCAAAGTTGGAGGAGAAAATGAGATGGAAGTTTTTAAACATACCCGAACTGTCTTGACCCAGGATCTCATGCAGAGCTAGACAAGATAAGCAGCTGAGGTTAAAAAGTATATAAAATGTACATTTGTTTAAAAAATAACTTATCGTTTCACTAGATAAGACCCTTCTTCCTCAGCTGGGATCTTTTAGAGCCATTTGAAGCTGCATTTAAACTGCATTTTGGAAGTTCAAACTTGGGGGCACCATTGAAGTCCATTATATGGAGAGAAATCCTGAAATGTTTTCCTCAAAAAACTATTTCATTACAACTAAAGAAAGAAAGACATGAACATCTTGGATGACAAGCGGTAAGTAAATTATCTGTACGTTTTTGTTCTGGAAGTGAACTAATCCTTTAAATGGTATTTTGATGGGGTCACTTGTATATGCAAATACATTTATTATCCCAGTATGCACTCACTTTTGTAACATGGGAAAAGCTGCAGAGACATTCTACTAAATTCTGAATTGGCATGAGGGTCACTAAATGAATTCTTTTCATTTTTGGTCAACATTATGAAAAAAACCACACTATTGTGATGCTGGTTTTTAGCTGTGGAAAAAAATAATTGTTGAAAACAGTCGCAAACTATTTTAAAGTGTGAGCTGTAGGAAAAGTTCTTCTTGTTGCCCTGAATGTGTCAACTCTCCGCAGTGTAACCTTCAATGAAAAACAGTTTGTTTGTTGCAGCCCCACGCTGCTTCCGGCTGACTGTAGTCTGTTTACCTGCTGGTCGGTCTGCATCTTGCGTCCCACCACTCTGAAGGCATTATTACTGGGGTTGTGGTAGATCTGGACCCTGCTGAAAGCTTGGGGACCCGTGCCTGCCGGGACCCACTTCTTATTGCCATCATCATAGATCATCACAGTGGCCCGTGCCTGACAGATACTTGACTCACTGTACATATAAAAGAAAAAGAGAGAGAGAGAGACTTTAAAAACATTTACAGCATCACCATACCAGATCGATAAAAGAGAGAAAAGCAAAAGAGAAACAGGCATTGGCTACAGGGAAAAGAAAGACAAACTGAGGGGGAAGAGACACTGAGGAATAATGAACAAAGGGACAAGTGTGGTTAGAAATGTGTGAGGTAGGAGGAGAAGTCTGTCTGATCGAAACAAGCCCAGCAAGTACCAACAATAGGCGCAGACAAAGACAGGAAGTGCTCAACATTCCGCTGCTCAGGAGAGAAAGCAGGTTCCAGAAACTTCAAACTGACCGCGTTTCACATTCCCCCACATAAACATGCAAACACATCCAGTTCTTAAAGGAACAGTTTCAACAGAAATTCTGTGATTTACTCAGCTATGTTTTGATGTATATCTGCCGTATTCACATGTGGGTAAGTAGTGGTTGACCAATTTGGATATTTTAATGGCTAATGCAATCATCCTAAAGAGCAGGGTGGAAGATGACCAATATATAATGCCAATAGAGGCCTATAAAGTATCACACTATATAAAGTTACTTTTAAAAGTAACGCATTACAATATTAAAATATCCCTAAAAAAGTAACGAATTACGTTACTTAGTTACTTTTTATGGAAAGTAATGCGTTACGTTACTTTTGTGTTACGTTTTAAATCTGGCCAGGGCTTGCTTGTTTGTTTTTAATATAAAAAGTTCTATTTTTGTCAAATGTAAAAGCCTTTTCACAACAAAAGCCTCAGGCTTAGAGAAAAGTAAATTCACGTCTGTAGAGTAGACCGCAGAAGAAAAAATGTCAACTCTTCAGCAATAAAACAAAAGGAAAACAAATAGATTATCATCAAACGTTAATAAAATGGGATTACATAAAGGATATTTGTATTATTTAACATATTTAATTATTACAGGTTTGCATTGAATTTCACAGTTTTTATTCATTTTGAGGAACACTGTATCTGTTTTTTTAGTGAGTGAGATGAATTATTGCACGTTCATGTTTATTCTTACTCACAATTTCTCTCAACATAGGGACAGGAGAGCTTTAAATCAATAAATAGGGGAAAAAGTAACTGGCGTTACTTATTTGAAAAAGTAACTCAGACATTTTCTTGTCAATTAATGCGTTACTTTACTAGTTACTTGGAAAAAGTCATATTATTACGTAACTCAACGTTACCCCCAACACTGGTTTGGTCATTTTTTACAGAAATGTAACCATTTAATTTACTTTTTTTTTTACTGAATCTTACTGATAAAACATTTGAGATCATATCAAACACACAACTGGTTTAGAACTCTTGACTTTGATTGTTTTGTGCGATTTCTGTGTGAAATGCATAATGCCCTATAAGATTCTCTTTTAACTTTTTTTTCACAAATCTTGCAATAATCTGTCAACTACACTGCAAAAATGCTTTTCTTACTTAGATTTTATGTCTTGTTTAATTCTAAGTCTAATTCTTAATAAATATCTATATTCTTAAATCAAGAAGGATTTTCTAGACGAGTAAAAATTATCATCTTGTTTTCAGAAAACAACTAGTCAAAATTAAGTATGTTTTTGCTTGCAAAAAGCAAAACAATCTGAAAAATGGGGTAAGAAAAATAATCTTGTTTCTATTTGAAATAGGATTAGAAGATTATTATGCTTGTTTTAAGCAAAAACACTTAATTTTGACTTGTTTTTTCTGAAAACAAGAAAATAATTTTTACTCATCTAAAGAATTCTTCTTGATTTAAGAATCTTTAGATATTTTGGCTGGAAACAACAAAAAAATCAAAGTACGAAAAGCCTTTTTTGCAGTGTTTTTTCTCGCTCAAAATTACCGAAGCAGAAGACGGAAATTTCATTTTCAGGTCTATGCTCAAAAAGATGTTAACAGGTAATAAATGGCTTGAAGATATTCCATACATTTGATTTAGCATCATAACATCTTCTAAAAATCTTACAAAACATTATTAAACTAAAATGTACATTTTTTTCACTAGATAAAAAAGGGGAAAAAAAACATGCATAATTTCTGAGATCACATTTATTTTACATAACATTTACTAAAAATAATAATAATAAAAAAAGTAATTTGATATTGGTTAAAAAAAAAAAAAAAAACACTTATCAGCCATACAAAAAGCTTATTTTCATTTCGTGTAAAATCAACCAAACTTCCCCGGCACAAATTTTTGATTTTGCTAATATTTATTCTGAGGAAAGATAGACATATAGTGATGAAAGCCAAAATATTAAATGTCATGGATGAATATTTACTGAGTAATACAGTATTTTGTAGAGGGAGGTCAAAATGGCAATTTTCACCAGATTACAGGGGGGTAAAAATGACTTCAGAAAGATGGCAGCATTATTATCTTACTTTTACACATAGACTGGTAGTTATATTAGTAAAATCTGTTGACTTTTGCAATTTTTGTTGCATTATGTGCCAATGGTTACCAGTCAAAATTGAATAAACATCACTTTTTAAGCTTTTCTCCAAAGTCTGCATGCTTGTTACTCAGGAAGTATTAAAGATATTGGAATGTTCTTTTAGATATTGGGTCTTAACAAACTTTCCCTTTGGTATCTTTATTTTTAATGCCCTATAAGATTCGGTTCTAGAGATATTGGAACTTCAATATGGCTCCAGAAGTAAGTCTTTCAAATGTACACATTTTCAGTGGTCAAAAACCAAATGTGGGTCAGTTTGAAAAAATACAATACTTCTTTTATTTTGAAGAGGAATGTCTGATGAACAAATAACGTTAAAACCAGAGATGTTTCTCATTTATTTCAGTCAAGACAACTGCATTGAACACACCAGTCTGAGTGTCATACATATTTTTTTTCCAAGGTTAGCTTGCCTATAACTCAAGAAGTATTAAAGATATCACAATATGATTTTAGATTCTAATTCTTCATAATGTAATGACATTTATATTTTGGCTTTCATCACTAAACATGTCTATCTTTCTTCAGAATGAATATTAGCAAAATCCAAAATTTGATTTGAGTTGACACTGAATGACTGAGTTTTCGATTTGGCTAAACGAATCCTTTCAGTAACCCACTGAAAAATATATATGGGTCAAAAGATGAAAAAGGGTTTAAGCATAAAAACAAGAAGTGTAATACTGCTTTAAATTGTTGTTGTTTTTCCCAAAAAATATTAAAACATTTTCTGTTTCTTTTCATTGCATTTTTGTTTTAGTTGTTCTGAGCAAAAAATAAATATCATACATTTTTCCCGAATTTACAGAAGACCCACTAAAATGTCATTCAGTGTCAGTAAAATTTTATATGCTCCCTTATTTATTTCTATATTTTAATATGCACAAGTCAGAATAAGCATGTTGTTTGAATTTTTACATAAATATTGTGTTACACTGAATGACAATGTAACATTATTTCAACCATATTTTGACATTTTATTCTCCAAAAACATTTGAAACCTTAAAAGTAGACACTTTACTTACATTTAATGTGCTTTCAATGGACATAAAATCACTTTTGTAAATTTTGCAAAATGTGGACATTTTAACATCTTTGACTAATATAAATAAATGGATTTTCAAAGTCAAGATCTGGCTGCCGGAATAAGGGTAAAATAAATCTATTTGTAAAATGCATTAACAAAAAATAGCAACTTTTTAAAAAATAAACGGTATTAAATTTTTAAAAAGACGTAAAGCGGTTTAAGCATAAAAACAACTAGTGCATTACTGCTTTAAATTGTTGTTTTTCCAAAAAAAAAAAATTAAAACTTTTTCTGTTTAATTT
Organism: Garra rufa; assembly: GCF_049309525.1. Classification (NCBI taxonomy): domain Eukaryota; kingdom Metazoa; phylum Chordata; class Actinopteri; order Cypriniformes; family Cyprinidae; genus Garra; species Garra rufa. The sequence continues at coordinate 5,923,585 of NC_133371.1, read as the reverse complement.
CATTGCATTTTTGTTTTGTGTTTCTAAGCAAAAAATAAATATCATACATTTTTCCTGCATTTACAGAAGACCCACTAAAATGTCATTCAGTGTATCAATCTTGTCAGGCATATTTACAACAAAAATCAATTTATTAAGTTTTAAAGGACGTATTACTTTCACCCCAAATACTAATTTGTAAAATTTGCCACTAACCTACATTTTGCCCATTTGTCAGTAAGAATGTTTTACTCATTTAAAACACAATAAAATGTAATATGCTCCTTAATTTTTTATATATTTTAATATGCACAACTCAGAATAAACATGTTGTTTGAATTTTTACATAAATATTGTGTTACACTGAATGACAATGTAACATTATTTCAACCAAATTCTGACATGTTATTCTCCAAAAAAGTTTGAAACCTTAAAAGTAGACACTTTACTTACATTTAATGTGCTTTCTATGCACATAAAATCACTTTTGTAAATTTTGTAAAATGAGGAAAACTTAACATCTTTGACCCATATATAAATGGATTTTCAAATTCAAGATCTGGCTACTGGGAGAAGGGTAAAATCTATTTGTAAAATGCATTAACAAAAAAATTGTTTTAAAATTGTTTTTAATAAACAGTGTTCAAATTTTAAAAAGAGGGGAAAAGGTTTTAATGAAGTAAAAATGTCTGTGACATAAAATTGTCCAAATGCTTGTATTTTAAAGTCTATTTTCCTCATTCTCTCCCTATTTTTTTTTCCAAACCGTGATACAATCTTTTCTTCCCGTTTCATCACACAGAAGCCACAGCCCACTTCCTGCTCCAAGAAATGCCGAATAAGGACTGACTGTAAGGTCTGCAGAGTTTGGACACACACACACACACACACACACACACACACTACTCCTCGAGCCCAGATGTTGATTGCTATTTGAAGGGGAGCTTAGGTTAACCAGATGGAAGGAAAGTCAGGATAACAGAAATCACAGAAGAAGAAAAAAACAGAGGATAAGTGAAGGAGGAGGGAGATGAGGATGAGCTTGGCTTACGTTTAGCCATACTGTTATGAGAAATAAATACATTTTTAATATGGGAAGGCCGAGCTGGAACTAGGGACGAAACTGAGTGTGCGCAGTGAATTATTCATGAAGAGAAAGAGACACACACACACACACACACACACACACACACACACACACACACACACAGACACACACATACTGTACATAAACAATGGCCTTCATGGACAGATGGGAAGCTAATGCAAACTGTATGAAGCACACATGAAACAGGTCTAATATATTTCACAACATGAACAGGATTATTCCCTCTTGACCCAATGCAAAATTGGGAATACAGAAAAATGTACATTTTGCATAAATTTGAGTTCAAGCCATTTTGTGCCAATTTAAATCTAATAATAGCCAGAAACATTACATTTTGGCAGATACTACAAAATAAAACATTATAAATAAATAATAAAATTTGCCCATTTTTTCACTCTTTTAACTCTTTTCCACTAATCTTGCAATAATCTGTCAACTACACTGGAGAAAAAAAAAACGCTTTTCTTACTTCGATTTTTTGTCTTGTTTAATTCTAAGTCTAATTCTTAATACATATCTATATTCTTAAATCAAGAAGGATTTTCTAGACGAGTTCAAATTATGGTCTTGTTTTCAGAAAAACAAGTCAAAATGAAGTGTGTTTTTGCTTGAATCAAGCTAAATAATCTGACAATGGGGTAAGAAAAATAATCTTGTTTTCTGTTTGAAACCTCATTGGCAGATTATTTTTCTTGTTCTAAGCAAAAGCTAACTTAATTTTGACTTGTTTTTTTCTGAAAACAAGAATATGATTTTTACTCGTCTAGAAAATCCTTCTTTTTTGCAGTGTTTTTTCAAGGTCTAAGCTCAAAAAGTTGTTAACTAGTAATACAACTAAGCAAATGCAAACAGATCTCATATATTTCACAACATGAACAAGTTTATTCCCTCTTGACCCAATGCAAAAATGGGAATACAGAAAAATCTACATTTTACAGTTGCATTCTTCTCAGTAAATGATTTTGCGTAAATTCTCACAGACATTTATTTATATTTTTTATTTATTTAAGTTTGAGGTAAAGCCATATTGTACCAATTTAAATCTAATAATAGCCAAAAACATTCAATTTTGGCAGATACTGCAAAATAAAACAACAAATAATATTAAAAAAATGATTTTTAATTTGACCAATAATGGATGGTTAATCATTTCTTTTTATTTAAATGGACAATTCTGCCTGATACCCATAGGTTTTCATTTAGGTAGGGCTAAAGGCATTTTTCATGGACTAAAATCACACTATTTATTATTAATTTATTTATTTGACAAACTGTCAAAATAAAGACAAAACACATATTTTAGGAATCTACAGCATTTTTGTTTAAACCTAAAAATAACAAACTGAAAATAACTAAATAGTATTTATTCACTATTTATTCATTCCTGCTGGCATTGATTTATGTACTTTTTCACTTTTTAATTGGGTATCTGAAGGGAAAAAAAACACTTGCAGTCAGGACAGTTGGACATTGCGGTGGATCAGAGGTAAAAAATATATTAATACTGTTCAGTTTCTTCCACAGACTGATTGTTTTGTGTGTTAACACCTCAATTTATCATCATGAGCCACAGGGTTTAATTTGGTTTAGCCTGTGTATGTTTTTTTTTTTACTCTCAAAACCGTGGAGTCCATTGACTGCCATTATATGACTGACAGACTGCAACAGTTTGAGTTAAAAAAAAATGTTCTACTAAAGAAACAAAGTCACCTACATCTTGAATGCCCTGGGGGTAAGCAGATAAACATCACATTTTCATTTTTGGATGAGCTATACCTTTAAGTATGCAGATCTCTAGATATTATCAGCAGTTTAAACAGCATAACAGCATACTTTAAAAATACACACTCCACCTTCGAACCAAAAGCTGCCAGTTTCCTAGTAATGAATGAGTTAACAGGAAACTGCAAAGCACAGCTGAAGAATTGTCTGTATAAGGCTGTGCAGACAGCTGCCCTTGAACACTAACAAGTAGAGTCAAGCCCACTAATGTGTCTCAAACTTTCATCTCTCCTTTAACGTCTCAAATACGTTCTGTTCCTCTTCGCTCACCTGGTTCTCCAGCTCCACGACGGCACAAAGGAGGAAGTTAAGGGCTGAATGGTCAGAGCGTAATTACAAGTGACTCACTGAGGATAAGATACGACAGAGACTGGCAGATGAGTGTTTGGACAAAAGAAGAAAAGAATGTGAACTCAAGAGACTCATGGGACTCGAAGGGTCTTTCCCTCAATAGAATGTGTCATGCTTTATAGCTGTTTAGATCAGCTGTCAAGTCTTGCTTACACAGTTTTAACTCTCTACCAGGTTTGAGTACAATTTAATAAACGCTCACACTCCTCTGTCCTCTGGTCAAACAATTACTGAACAGTATAAATACACTGCAAAAAATGCTTTACTCACTTAGATTTTTTGTCTTTTTTCCAGTCAAACTATCTAAAAATTCTTAATTCAAGAGTCAAATTAATAGTTTCATTTTCAGAAAAAAAAAAGGTCAAAATGAGTTGCATTTCTGCTTTAAACAAGCCAAATAATCTGCCAATGGTATAATAAAAATAATCTTTTCTGTTCAAAATAAGATTTTTTTTTTGCTTACCCCATTGGCAGATTATTTAGCTTGTTCTAAGCAAAAACTCACTTAATTTGGACTTTTTCTGAAAACAAGAAAATAACTTTTACTTGTCTAGAAAATCCTTCTTGATTTAAGAGTTTTTAGATATTTTGGCTGGAAACAAGACATAAAAAAAACAAGTCTTACATAAAAGCATTTTTTGCAGTGTAGAAATAAACTGGGTACACTGCAAAAAAAAAAAAGCTTTTCTAGCTTAGATTTTTTGTCTTGTTTCCAGCTAAAATATCTAAAAATTCTTAAATCAAGAAGGATTTTCTAGTTTCATTTTCAGAAAAAAAAAAACAAGTCAAAATGAGGTGCGTTTTTGCTTGAAACAAGCTAAATAATCTGCCAATGTGGTAAGAAAAATTATCAAATTTTCTGTTTGAAATAAGATTTTTTTGCTTACCCCATTGGCAGATTATTTTGCTTGTTCTAAGCAAAAACTCACTTTATTTGGACTTTTTCTGAAAACAAAAAAGTAACTTTTACTTGTCTAGAGTTTTTAGATATTTTGGCTGGAAACAAGACAAAAAAAAATCAAATCTTACATAAGAAAAGCATTTTTTGCAGTGTAGAAATAAACCGGGTACACTGCAAAAAAAATGCTTTTCTAGCTTAGATTTTTTGTCTTGTTTCCAGCTAAAATATCTAAAAATTCTTAAATCAAGAGTTAAAATAATAGTTTCGTTTTCAGAAAAAAACAAGTCAAAATGAGGTGCATTTTTGCTTGAAACAAGCTAAATAATCTGCCAATGGGGTAAGAAAAATAATCTAATTTTCCGTTCAAAATAAGATTTTTTTTGCTTACCCGATTGGCAGATTATTTAGCTTGTTCTAAGCAAAAACTCACTTTATTTGGACTTTTTCTGAAAACAAAAAAGTAACTTTTACTTCTTGATTTAAGAGTTTAGATATTTTGGCTGGAAACAAGGCAAAAAAAAATCAAGTCTTACATAAGAAAAGCATTTTTTGCAGTGTAGAAATATAAACTGGGTACACCGCAAAAAATGCTTTTCCTACTTGTTTTCTTGTTTCCAGCCAAAATATCTAAAAATTCTTAAATCAAGAAGGATTTTCTAGACGAGTAAAAATAATTGTCTAGTTTTCAGAAAAAACAAGTCAAAATTAGGTGTGTTTTTGCTTGAAACAAGCCAAATAACCTGACAATGGGGTAAGAAAAATAATAATCTTGTTTTCTGTTTGAAATAAGATTTTTTTTGCTTACCCCATTGGCAGATTATTTTGCTTGTTCTAAGCAAAAACTCACTTAATTTGGACTTTTTCTGAAAACAAGAAAATAACTTTTACTCGTCTAGAAAATCCTTCTTGATTTAAGAATTTTTGATATTTTGGCTGGAAACGAGACAAAAAAAAATCAAGTCTTACATAAAAAAATAATTTTTTGCAGTGTAGAAATAAACTGGGTACACTGCAAAAAAAATATTTTCTAGCTTAGATTTTTTGTCTTGTTTCCAGTCAAAATATCTAAAAATTCTTAAATCAAGAGTCAAAATAATAGTTTCGAAAAATAATCTTGAAAAAAATAATCTTGTTTTCTGTTTGAAATAAGATTTTTTTTGCTTACCCCCACTGACAAGTTATTTTGCTTGTTCTATGCAAAAACTCACTTAATTTGGACTTTTTCTGAAAACAAGAAAATAACTTTTACTCGTCTAGAAAATCCTTCTTGATTTAAGAATTTTTTAGATATTCTGGCTGGAAACAAGGCAAAAAAAAAAATCAAGTCTTACATTAGAAAAGCATAAACTGGGTACCAACTATTTTAGCTTTTGGTTATATTTGATTTATAAATGAAAATGACCTGCAAAGTCTTTATGGCTGTTCTTTCCAAATGCTTACATTTTTGGATCTTCGGTGCCTGTTTACAATGAGAACTGGAGAAAACCCCTTATTTCCATGGCTGAAATTCTAGATCTGCTTTTCCACTCATGTAAGGGACTTCTAATGCATTCTGAGAAGCTATAATGTTGAAATGTCTAAGCTACTGGAAATGACATAAAACAAATCTTATGCACCACATACAGGCCAAAACCTTTTTCTAATTCAATTATTTTATTTTCCTCTCTACTGGCCAATGTTAAAGAGTTATTTCAAGAGAATCTACTACTTTGCTACACTGCTGTGGCTCACAGATGTCAGTTTCCAGAGGAGCCACTATGTTTTTCATTAACCACATTTCCATATTAACTAAAAGACAGAGCAGCATTATGCTGCCAGGAAATAAAGGTTTTGCTAATCACTTCTTCATTCTTGTGAAGAGGACGTGTGTGAGGTGGCTTAGTGGTTTAAGGCTGAAAAATACAAAGGTCGCTGGTTCAAGCCTAGTACTTGAAGAACCATCATTGTTGAGCATGAACTAACCCTAATTATTACATTGAAATGATTGAATGGTGTTAGCAAGATACTTCCAAGAAATATGATTTTATAATTGCGTGGTAGACATCCAAGTAATAGTATTACTACGGTTTAAAGAAGAAAAAAAAACAGTATATGTGACCCTGGACCACAAAACCAGTCTTAAGTCGCTGGGGTATATTTGTAGCAATAGCCAAAAATACATTGTATGGGTCAAAATGAATGATTTTTCTTTTATGCCAAAAATCATTAGGAAATTAAGTAAAGATCATGTTCCATGAAGATTTTTTGTAAAATTCCTACTGTAAACATATCAAAATGTAATTTTTGATTAGTAATATGCATTGTTAAGAACTTAATGTGGAAAACTTTAAAGGTGATTTTCTCAGCATTTTGATTTTTTTGCATCCTCAGATTCCTGATTTTCAAATAGATGTATCTCGGCCAAATATTGTCCTATCCTAACAAACCATACATCAATAGAAAGCTTATTTGTTGAGCTTTCATTGATGTATACATCTCAGTTTTGTCAAATTTAACCTTATGACTGGTTTTGTGGTCCAGGGTCACATATAAGTTGCAAGATCGCAGCATTACTGTCACAAATAAATCTGGAGTTTGTTAAATCTATTTTTTTTTTCCTTTTAGAAAGTACATTGACTCATTCGTTTGTAATGACCAAAATAAATAAATCCAAACCCAATTTTAAGCAAGGCTAAATAGTTTAATTGGTCATTTTAAGGAAACTCTCGATGCCTGTCAAAGCTACAGAGCTTGCTTTGCTCTAGTTACGGTAACTTTTCTCTTTGTCTCTCCTCTCTCACAAGTCTCAGCTTGTTGTCCGAAGTGCTGTGGGCTACAGCTTTTAGAGTCTCTGTAAGAAGTACTGAATCATGCAAGAGTCACCCTAACACTTCATATTGGCTTTTTCCTCTGTGTCTCAAAGCAAAACTATTCCAAGTGGCTTTTTTCATCCCTTGGAGGAAAATCAATTTAAAGCCCCAATCAATGAGTTTCTGTAGAATGCACTGAAGCTTGAACTTGCTTTCTCACAAAACACCCACTTTTGACTAATGAAAATAGACAATCTCAAAACTTTTCAGACGCCCTTTATACTTGTATATTTAGTCTTATCCACTTGGGATTGGATTGATAGAAATGCATACCAGTTGCAAACAGATCTGCCATATCCCAGTCAAAAGAGTTGGTCAGATGGGCAAAGATTTCAAGCGTTTTGTAAAGAGTTTGAGGTCCATAATGTACAACTGGAAAACATTCAACACCACTGTTACTCAGAGTGGTCATCCAACAAAAACCCTCTAAGAGCAAGATATGAAATAGTCCACAGTAATATCTAAGAATCTATAGGCTTCTAGCAATGGCTACAGTTAGTGTTCAGGAGTTTATGACAGAAACGCAACAAGCAAATCGCTAAAAGCACAGCATTTAATTGGAAATAATGGAAAATTCTTGGGAAAGCTGCATGGTTAAAACAGAAGAATGTCATGTTTTGTTAAGTCCTTACCACAGACTTTATCTGAAACCAACAGAAATGTTGTGGAAGGACCTGAAGAGAGCAGTTCATCCAAGAAAGCCCACTTTTTTTTTTTTTTTTTTGCAGATAACCATTTGGATGGTTTAGATAGTTTTTTCAGATATTCATTCCAGGGTCATTTTGCTTAAGTAAAAACATACAATGTAATTTGATTCTTTATATTGAAGATGATGGCTTGGAAAAAGATCTTAACTTGTTAAATGTATGCAAAAACACATGCAATATTGCCATCATTTACTTACATGTCATGTTATTCCAATCATGAATGACTTACTTTCTTCTGTTGAACACATGTTTAAAACCAAAACTTTTTTTGTCTATAAATTGAAACTCACTGTTCTTCCCAATTTCGTCATATTTTACAAGGGGGGGGGGGGGGGGTTAACATGAGGGTGAGAAAATTATGGCAGAATTTGGCAAGAACTTTTCAGGTACAGTAGGTGTTTTTATCAGTAGCATTCAAGAAATTGAATTAACAAATAAAACACTATATACATAAAATTATACATTGACTCTTATTAAAGCAACTGTATTAAAGTTCTTCAGTCAAGAGCAGTGAGTGATTTTCCTTTGTGTTTTGTATTTTATTAGCCTACCATCACCCAAAAATTACAATTCTATCATCATTTACTTATTTTTAAACATAAAACATGTTGAACATAAAACTTATTTTGAAGAATGTGGGTAACCAAACAGTTGCTTCCATAGTATTTGATTTGTTATCAAAGTTAATGGGGACCATCTACTGTTATCCACATTCTTCCAAATATCTTCTTTTGTGTTTAGCACAGGAAAAAAATAAATAGAGGTTTGGGACAACATGCGAGTTAATTTTGGTGAACTGTCCCTTTAATGACAATCGGCAGCATGTTTAGTTCTGTGGCTTTAAGAGCTGCGCGCATCTAATATCTACAGGCGCGCATCCATATTTCTCTCAAAGTTTACTTTCACTTTATACATAACCAACTGTGTTTATATGTAAAATGTAACATGCAAATAATGTACTTTTGTGATCGCGAGAGTCCCGTGAGCATATTGAGACGGAGGCACGCTGTAGCACAATACTATGATACTTTTTCAAAAGCAGATCGTGGAGACATTTTATTCATCCACGATTAAAAACAGTCATTTCGCACAACCCTAGGCTAAAGAAACAGAATAGGCTGTCAAACTCTAATAGACAAAACAAGCATTATTAAACTCATTTCAATTTGATCTCTTTTAAGTTAACGTTCAGAATCAGATCCAATCTTGAGCCATTAGATGTGAACATCAAACATGATTCACTTTCACTGGAAAACAAAGGCAAGGACATTCCAGAAAATGTACCTTTTGTGTTCCACAAAAGAAAGAACATCATACAGGTTTGAAGTTATATGAGTGTGAGCAACAAATGACAACATTTTCATTTATGAGTGATCTAGCTCTTTAAGGCCCCGATCACACCGAATGTGTTTTTGCAGTGAGAGGCGCCTCTTTTGAATGGTTTTCTGTTGGCATTGAGCGTTCTGCGCGCTGCTTATGCGCCCCGGGCGCTTTGCGTTTTCGCCGCCTGCTGCGCCTTTTCTGTTTTTGCAGAAGCGCTCTGAGCGCCTGAGGTTGAAAAAAAAAAGCAACTCTGAGCAGAAAAACGCCTGACGTCATTCGCGTTTTTTCCATTGTCCAATCAAATGAATGGAGAGGCGGGCCTTCTGTTGTGGTGACGAAAGTTTACCATTGCTTAAAAAGTCCGGAGACTGCAAGAAATGGAGGAGAAACTTTTTGTGTCTGTCGTGGGTAACCCAGAGCTGTTTTTTTTAGGGTTTCAGCTAATATGACATTTTAATTAACAGCAAAATCCAAAGATTTGAGAGCGCTGGCGCTATAATCCTTTGATTTGACTGACAGGACAGCTGTTTTGGTCGTTGCCTAGAAACATAAAAGAAAAAAAAAAAAAACGGCAGCACACTGCTCTTTTTTTAAAAGTCACCAAAAAAGGCAGTGCTGTGCACCTCGCGTTTTTAGAACTAAAAGACGCGTTCGGTGTGATCGGAGCCTAAGACTCTACTTCCTCAACATTCAGCGAAAGCTCTTTGAAGCAGCGACAGAACAAACACATTCCTCCTCCTTCAAATCCCTGGCTGGCACTCCACATGGCCATATTTGGCCGATCAAACACGGCAGTCGGTTTTTGCTCTTAATTCCTTTTACAGGTTGGAGCATATCCCCCCCTGACAGATATTTTCCTGGGAGAGCCCCCCCTTCTCAGGGAAACCGAGGGAGGCAGCCAATCATTCCTCTCTCTGTTGTTCTAACACGCTCATCAGGAAAACTCCAGGGGCGCTTGCAGTTAATATCAAGCGGACTGAGTTAAAGAACCAAAAAGACAAATTTAATATAAAATTCTTGGAGTTAATAATGCAGCAAATGCGATCCATTACTGGAGATCTGTTGGGGATGAAGCGTCTGGTCCAGACACGCTGATCCGCAACAGAACGGCGAGAGCCATGGCCAACGCTGAAGTCAGGCCCCAGACATCTCAGGACACCAGACCAATTTATCTCAGGCTGTCCATGACTGCCGCACTTAACCTAAAACAAAAGCACTTGCATTGACTGAGAAATAAATTAGTGAAAAGAAAATAATGCACTTTCTACAGTGCGAATCAGAAACAAGGAATTAAGTGTCAGGGCTTTTACAAAATATCTAAAATAGCTGAAATAACCAAAAGAAAAGCCAATGGCCTTTAGGTTACGTCATAACTAGGGGTATGCAATAGGGCTGGGCGATATGGTAAAAATATCATATCACGATTTTTTCAAGAAATATCACGATTCACGATTTTATCACGATTCTTTGTCATGTTGGTTTTACTTTTTTACAAGTTGTCTGAGTAGTACAGCCAAATTAATGTTTCTATTTTAAAACCAAAACCTTACAAGGTAACAAAATATAAAATAAAAAGAATGGCAGATATTTAAGCCAAAGTGGGCGAAGACAAAAAATCTTCGTCATTATTTTCTTTGTTTTAAAAAAATAAGAACAAAGATAAGCTACATGTTACAAATACACATACTATACAAATAAAACAAACAGTGCTTTAATTTTCAGGTACAGTCCATGTATTTATCAGTAGCATTCAAGAAATTTATAAATAAACATAAATTATACATGGAAGCAACATTTAAAGCAACTGTATTGAAGTTCTTCAGTCAAGAGCAGTGAGTGATTTTCCTTTGTGTTTTGTTTTATTAGTGTATCATCACCCAAAAATTACAATTCTGTCATCATTTACTCACTCTCGCATTTTTTTTAAGCATAAAACATGCTGAACATAAAACTTATTTTGAATAATGTGGGTAACCAAACAGTTGCTGGGTCCCCAGTTACTTCCATATATTTTATTTATTTATTTTAAGTCAGTGGGGACCAGCTACTGTTACCCACATTCTTCAAAATATATTCTTTTGTGTTAAGCACAAGAAAAAAAATTAATAGAGATTTAGGACATGTGAGTGACAACATTTTTGGGTGTACTGTCACTTTAATGACAATCGACAGCATGTTTAGCTCTGTTGCAGAGCTGCACGCATCTATACAGGCGCGCATCCGTTTTTCTCTTAACTGTTTACTTTCACTTTAGACAACCGACTGTTTTTATATGTAATCCTTGCTTGTTTTTGACCGTATAAGCAAATTAAACGCGAAAGATAGCTCAGTTTAGTAATCAGGTGCTGTTTGACAGGCTTTTAGCGCACGTGCTTCAGGTTTACGCGCTCATGAAGCGCATGCCAGAACAGCGCGCGGACCAAATGGCGTTATTTTACCGGCAAGACTTTGAAGCACATTCAAATGTACTTTTGTGATCGCGAATATGAATAAGTGCAGTGTCCCGTGAGTGAATGTCCAGTATATTAAGACGGAGACACACTGTAGCACAATACTACGATATTTATTCAAAAGCAGATCGTGGAGACATTTTAATCGTCCACGATCAAAAATCGTCATATCGCACACCCCTAGTATGCAATATATCTTCTGCGATAATATCGTAATTATTGTTTTAACGACGTTTGATTTCACATTATCGAATATACTGCAAAAAGCAAACAAAACATCTACAGAGTGCATGCATAAAGTTACATTACGTGATGAAGTCTATTAAAATGCATTTAGATTGATCGCATAATTCAAGATATGGTGCAGAAAATGTATACATTTATATAATTTCATATAGTTAATCAATATTGCACAAAGAGTTCTGTTTTTTCCTTCAAAAACCAGCATGACTACAAATCTGACTACAAAGTGATACAACGGTTCAATAAACAAGAAGTTAATTTTAAAAGACTTACGTTTTAGACAGTATATTTGCTGTTTGTGCTTAATTTTGTGAACAAAAATCATTCCAAACACAGCCACAGCACTGTTTTGCGTCTTTGAGAAACACAATCGTGTTTCGTTCCTGAATAAATCAACAGTTTAAATGATTCGGTTCAATCACCCAACAGAGAACGTTGCCTCAACGTAGCCAACCTTTCAGCAACGTTGTACCAACATGGCTGAAAGGTTGTTGTTTCTACATTGTGTCATTCGGGTTGTCACAATGTTGCCATTCCACCACGGTTCAGAGCCATCTCTGAAGGTTGTGCTTAAGCTGTCTGGACAACCACTGTACGACATTATTCCTCACTGTTTCGAATCGCATTTTAAATTTTAACAGACCGTTGGGCCGTTATTCTTCTTCAAGCCAGGAAACACTCTTAAAAATAAAGGTACTTCACGATGCCATAGAAGAACCTTTTTGGCTAAATAGTTCCATAAAGAACCTTTAACATCTGAAGAACCTTTCTGTTTCACAAAAGGTTCTGTGTGCGAAAGAAGGTCCTTCAGATTATAAAAAGGTCATTTTTGTTGATCTTTCTTGGACTGTTTTCACCTGTCCACCATATTCTCTTCACCCTTTCGCATCTTACATTTCTACGTTGTTACAATGTTGTAAACACATAGACTGTGACATTGCCTTTGTAAAAATGGAATATTGCACAGACGTTGCCACAAAATAAATGTGTTTGCTGGGTGGAAAAATACAGGCAGGTGAGAGAAACTTTGCAGGACATCATGGGTCCATGGGAATCAGAAACTATTTGGCTACTCACATCTAAATATCATTGCAAAAAATCCAAAAAGTCCAAAAAATTTCCCAAGTTACAAAATAAATACGACCTCATGTTGTGTCAATCACGCTTAAAGGAACACTCCGCTTTTTTTGGAAATAGGCTCATTCTCCAACTCCCCCCCCCGAGTTAATAAGTTGAGTTTTACCGTTTTGAAATCCATTCAGCCGTTCTCCTGTTCTGGCGATATCACTTTTAGCATAGCTTAGCATAGATCATTGAATCCTATGAGACCAGTAGCATCGCCTTCAAAAATAACCAATGAGTTTCGGTATTTGTCCTATTTAAAACTTGACTCTTCTGTAGTTATATCGTGTACTAAAACTGGCAGAAAATGTAAAGCTGTGATTTTCTCGGCTGATAAGATTAGGAACTTTTAAGCGTAAGGTGTTGAAATCCGTATCCATCTTTAAGAAATCACTAAAGAAGGAACTTTTACGTTTATATCCATAGCCTTTTCAATTGCCTACCTAGACTACAGTAGATCCAAAAGCATTGTCTTGATTCTTCTTGTGTGTTCTACTTAGTAATTGTGATTTTTGTATGATATTATTGTCTGTATGTTTGTTCTTTTTTGTTTTAGAATTTTGTTTCTACTGTATTAAGTATCTTGTCCATATGTCTACAGGCTCCCTATATAAGGTTTGGATAGCTTCTCTGGGAGACCTGATTCACACATGACCACATGTGCCATTTGGTCTGTGCCACTTGTCTTGATATTATGTTTGGGTGAATTAATTAATAAAATAAAAATTAATAATAATAATAAACTACACTCCAATTCTGACATAATAGTCAAGGAAGTATGCTGCCGTAAAATGGATGCAGCAGGCGCAGTAATATCATATAACTACAGAAGAGTCAAGTTTTAAATAGGACAAATACCGAAACTCATTGGTCATTTTTGAACATGATGCTATTGGTCTAATAGGATTCAATGATCTATGCTAAGCTATGCTAAAAGTGATATCGCCAGAACAAGAGAACGGCTGAACGGATTTCAAAACGGTAAAACTCAACTTATTAACTCGGGGGAGTTGGAGAATGAGCCTATTTCCAAAAAAAGTGGAGTGTTCCTTTAATGTCACTGCACACTAGGTCTGAAACTTTCGTATGCGTTTTTTCGCTATTTCTGTATTCGTCATCCTTTCCTATCAAAATGCGAATGTGAAAACGCAGAAAATCAAGCCTGATCTGAACTTTTTATGATAGACGAAAGTTCCGAAGCAGTGTGTAAACTTGATTGACACAACGTGAGGTCATATTTATTTTTTAACCTGCACAAATTTCAGACGACAATTTCAGACTCCCTTCAAAAATTATCATCTGTCATTAAAAAAAAAGTTCGGACCAGGTTTGTTTTTCTGCATCCGTAGCAAGCGTTTCGATAGGAAAGGATGACAAATACAAAAAAAAATTCGGACTTTCGGTGTGCTTATCGTCTATTTTTTTATTTATATCTTTTTTTTTATTTATTTAGTTTAGCTTAGTCATTTATTACTTGCTTTTTGTGAAACCATTTAATCATCCAATGAGTCAAATGAAATTGTCTAAACGTGGAAATCACAATTTTGTCTAGGTTTCCATATCCAGGGCAGCCTTGTCTATGGAAGTGATTAGGGCTGGGCGGTACACCGGTGTCATAGTCAGCACCGGTGTGACACTGCGCCACGACATGGATTTTCTAATACCGTCAATACCGTAATAAATCAATTATGTGCCTCGAACAGCTGCATTTACATCAATAATAGCTAATTCTAAATGATAAGGCATTACATTTTCTTCAAACGTTCAGTTGTGGTCTGAATACCTGTCCTTATACTATATATCTTGTTGTAAATAAAAAAGTAAAACATATGCAGGGTTCAATATGCAGGGTATAGAAATCGCTTTTAAATGAGTGCTCGCGCTGTTTACGTTTACTTTCGATTTTGCGATAACGCACACTCTGTGTAAAGGGAGCAGCACATCTTATGACAGATATTTGTCAGTGAGTACAAGATTGCAGCAAATCCTCCAGTCTATTTGTGTTAGGGATGGCGAAAACTAAAAAATTTCTTGACCGACCACCGAGCCTCATTAGCCGGTTGAAACCGGTTAACCGATTAGTTTAAAATATGGTACGCTATTTGAAATAACAGCCATTTCCAGCCGCGCCTGCAATTTCGCAACTCTGTCACATCTGGCCGCGATCACACCGAACGCGTCTTTAGTTTAGTTTTTTTGGTGACTTTTAATAAAAGAGCGTGCTGCGTTTTTTTTATGTTGCTAAGCAACGACCAAAACAGCTGTCCTGTCAGTCAAATCAAAGGATTATAGCGCGAGCGCTCTAAAATCTTAGTTTTATGCTGTTAAGTAAACTGTCATAAACCCTAAATAATACAGCTCCGGGTTACCCACGATAGACACAAAAGGTTTCTCCTCTATTTCTTGCAGTCTCCGGACTTTTTAAGCAACCGTAAAATTCCGTCACCACAACAGAAGGCCCGCCTCTCCATTCATTCGATTGGACAATGGAAAAGAACGCGAATGACGTTGGGCGTTTTTCCGCTCACGGTGCGTTCACACTGGCACGTAGCGAGCGGGGCGAAGCGAGCGTTTTCAGTTCATTCATATGGAAGTTGAGCGTAAACGGTCGCGTGGTGCATTTTGGGATTGGAAGCGTTGCGGAGAAAGCGTTGAGAGCGGCTGAGAGCGTCAAAAGGTTGGGCATTCCTCAACTTTATGCAAATTTCGAGCGCAAAACGCCGGCGACAACCAATCGCTGTGAAGAGTAGGCAAGGCAAGATTATGACGCGTGTTTCTGAAACTGGTGGATTACTGAGTTGAAATCACATATTATTGAAAAAGTCAAGCAAAAGTAAATGTACTTTGCATGTTTTCATTATATGCTACAGTTTAGTTTTCGAACCGCCGTTAAAAGAAGACAATGGAACGTAAATAGGGTGTGAACATTGTTTTTCAGAGGTGTGCTCAGCCCTAAATTAGACACTCCCCAAAGCAGTGGCGTTGTAGCGTTGCTAGCGGCACTGAGCGTGGATTTGACGCTGTAGTGTGAACGCACCGTCAGAGTTGATTTTTTTTTTTCAACTTCACGCGCTCAGAGCGCTCCTGCAAAAACGCGAGGCGCAGCAGGCGGTGAAAACGCGAGGCGCCTGGGACGCATAAGCAGCGCGTAGAACGCTCACTGCCAACAGAAAACCATTCAAAAGAGGCGCCTCCATCTGCAAAAACGCGTTCGGTGTGATCGCGGCCTCTCTCTGCCGCTCTGCCTCCCGCACACACACACACACACACACACACACACACACACACACTGCCACTCACGTCACTTTTTTTAAAATCCCCTACAGCGCGAAACATGAGTCCCGCAAACGCGGCGCCGAAGAGCTTGTTGTATGTAATCGTAGGACAAATGGCTCCTTAGTTTCAAATGGTTTGGGTACAAGGTGATCGCTTTGAAAATAAAGGCGTTTGTCTAGGTTAGAAGCTCATTTGAAACATTGCCACGGCTCATTTAAGAAAATGACAGCTCCGAAGAGACGCCGATTTAGTTGAGGTAGTGCTAACCATAATAAAGAAAGATGATGATCATCATCACCTTATCGGTTACCACTGAAATGTAGATGTAATGTATTTCCAAATCTAAGCCCATCTTATGCGGAATGTTGCCTAATAGACTGCAACATGATAAAACCAATGGATAAAACAGGCACCTTCAGAATGCGTAAAAGACGCACCGGCACTTTTTTTTTTAACCGACTACCGACAACTTTGACCGGTTAACGTTGATACGGTCAACCACCGGTCAAACGGTCATCGGTTAACATCCCTAATTTGTGTCATCTCTCTTTACTTTCGACCCGTGATCATTCAAATCTAAATGTCATTGTACACTGAGTCCGATTTTCGTATGCGTTATTTTAGTTCTCATATTCGCCATCCTTATCAAAATGCTTATTATGGATGCGAAAATGCAGAAAATCAAACCGAATTTTTTTTATGATGGACGAAAGTTTCAGAGGCAGTGTGTAAACTCGATTAACATAACCTGCATTTTTTTTTTATGTGCAAAAATCTCGGACGAAAATGTCGTACTCATGTGTGCAATGACTTTATTAACTCCAGCAGCTCGCGTTGGATGCAGGGTTGCCAAGTCCGCCTTTTCCCTACAGAATTGGTCTACTTTTAAACTGTTGCCATCGGTTGATTTCCCCCAGTTATTTAAAGGTTTTCAAATATTGCAGAAATTAATTTTCAATAAAAAATATTTTTTGTTTTGTTGTACACTGTTACGTAAGATCTTTAGGTTTTTTGCAAAATAAATATGTTGAGAATGCTCTCCCATGTCTCTTTTTGATAAGGTTACCTACCATTTACTACTTATATTATAAAAATATTAACTTTATTCACATATTAAAGGGACAGGACAGGCTACTCCTCCCAAAATGTACCAAAAAAGTAATACAGTGATATTATACCGTCACCGTTCAAAAGATGAAAAATATCGCCCACCCCTAGAAGTGATGCCACACAGATCAACTTTTTCTTCTTTTTTCTTTTGGTGCTAATATAGTGCTATTAAATTTCTTCGCATCTGTCTAGACATACTCTGAGACATGAGATCTGTGCTAATAAGGAGTAAATCACAGACTCCTTTACCATCAGGTCCATTAAACCCCATTACAGCCCCTCTCTCTCTCTCTCTGTGAATATATGGAGCGTGTGTTTAAAACGGTTGTTCTCTGTGAACAGCTGGCGATTATGACATCCCCGCCTGTGCACATGGCTCTCAGTGTTGTGTTATCTGGACTCATATGCTGAAAGAAACAGTCCTCAAACAAATAAAAGCGTAGTATGAGATGTAAAACAGAATACGTCACAGTTTAAGGGTTATTGTTATGTGAGGGCCTACAACAACTTCCTGCTGTTAAAGAACAAATCGACACAAGCCACACCAGACCCTAGTGAATAAATTTCCCTGTTGTTTCAATCAGAAGCTTTGTTGGCACCATGAGGCATCAGCTTTCATCTTCAGCTGTTCAATAGGAGTCGGTTGGTAAATCTGGCTCTAACCTTTTTTGTGAGTCCCAGAACGACACTTTTCCTTAATATGAGGGGTTAGGTTTACATGCATTTAAATTTCACAAAAATCAAACAAAAAAATAAAAGCTCCCTTCTATCCCCAAACATATCCATCTTATCTGATTGCTGATTACTGGCCTGATATTTGGCCATTTGAAGTTGATTGTCTTTTGCCATTAACTTTGTATGCTTGGGCCAAAATAAAAAATAAACAAAGCGTCAGCACTTCTTTCCATCAGCAGGCCAAGCAGAATCTGTGCCATACAACTGCGCACATGGTTCCCAACAATCTTTTGAATGATTTTCCTTGATTTTACACAGTCAAATATTACTTCATTTACATAGTCAAATGTTAGAGAATGTAATATCATGTTCATGGATGAGCTAATGTATTAAAGACTTCTTAAGGTCACTAAAGTATGAAAGCCATGAAAGCAGAACAAGGCTGATGGAGTAATGAGAGACAAGTGCAATAAATGGCTCGAAAGCAGTGGAGCTTTTATTACGCCAGTTGACCGCCTCTGCTTTTCTGGTAATGCGTATGTGAGATAAAGCAATGCTGTTTTATCATACTAGATTATAGGGATGCACCAAAATGAAAATTCTTGGCCGAAGCCGAACAAAATTAAACATTTTATAACTAAGGTGTGGGTTTTTTGGGCTGCAATTTAGGTTGCACTTTTACAGTAACTGTGAAGAAACCATTTTGGATTTGTGCAATTGTGGAAATCCTTGAAAGACTTCTACATTTGCACCACTGATGTAAAAATAATAATAATAATGTTGCTTAACTCACTTCTTCCGAAATCACAATTGTGTTTAAAGAGAATTGAATCCTGATAAACATGGCAAATGTAGTATACAGTCACTTCACATGACACAAAACTTGCATTTTGATTATTTCGACTTGAACACCCACAAACATTTAAGAAAGAAATTAAATGTATTTTCCCAGCATTTAACGCTAGAGGATTCTGTGAGCAAACTGGCAATTCATGCACCTAATCCTATATAAGGGCTGTTTCACCAGCCATTCAAAAGCAATCAAGCTGGATAATGAACCAATCAGCAAGTGGCGAGGGCGTGACAGAGGCTTTGTAAGGAGGCCAGAGGCCCAGCTAAGCGGTGTGACTCTGGATGAGTGCCAGGCTCCTCACACAACAGAGGCCAGTGACAGTGAGCAAATACACACTACTGATCTAACATGCTAAATAGATCTCAATGCACTTCTCAGACATCTTATTGCACTTGAATACAGAAAGAGAAGTGAGCTAAGCAACATTATTATTGTATCGGTGGTGCAAACGTGGAAGTCTTTCAAGGATTTCCACAATTGCACAAATGCAAAATGTGTTCTTCACTGTTACTGTAAAAGAGCAACCCAAAGTGCAGCCCTTAGTTATAAAAATAGAAATATTATAGAAATATGTACACTGCCACTCAAAAGTTTGGAATCAGTAAGACTTGTAATGTTTTTAAAGAAGTCTCTATTCTCATCAAAGTTGCATTTATTTGATCAAAAATACAGAAAAAAACACAGTAATGTTGCAAAATACTTTAAAATATAATTTATTCCTGTGGTGCAAAGCTGAATTTCCATCAGCTGTTACTCCAGTCAGATGTCCCATTATCCTCCGGAAATCATTCTGATATGCTGATTTATTATTAGAATGATCGATGTTGTGCTGCCTAATATTTTTCTGAAACCTGTGATTTTTTTCAGGATTCTTTAATGAATAACAAGTTAAAAAGAACAGCATTTATTGAAAATATAAATCTTTTCTAACAATGTAAATCTATTGCTTTTTCACATCCTTGGTGAATAAAAGTATTTATTTCTTTCAACAAATTTACTGACCCCCAACTTTTGAACAGTAGTGTATGTTGTTAGAAAACCTTTCTATTTTTAATAAATGCTGTTTTTTTTTATTTTTTATTGATCAAAGTATCACATGTTGCAAAAAAATCATTTTTTATTTGAATATACTTTAAAATATAATTTATTTCTGTGATGCGAAGCTGAATTTTTATCAGCTGTTACTCCAGTCTTAAGCGTCAAATGAACCTTTAGAAATAATTCTAATATTCTGATTTATTATTAGAATTATCAATGTTGGAAACCGTTCAGCTGCTTAATATTTTTGAAACCTGTGATTGTTTTTTTTTTTTTCACGATTCTTTGATGAATAACAAGTTAAAAAGAACAGCATTTATTCAAAATATGAAATCTTTTCTAAAAATGTAAATCTACGCTATCACTTGTAACACATCCTTGGCGAATAAAAGTATTCATTTCTTTCAAAAAAAAAAAGAAAGAATACAAATTTACTGACCCTCAATTTCTGAACAGTAGTGTATACTGTTAGAAAACCTTTATATTTTTAATTAAATGCTGTATTTGTTTACCTTTTATTGACCAAAGAATCCTGAAAAAATTATCACAGGTTGCAAAAAGATTTTAGCCGAAACTGTTTTCAACATTGATAATAAATCAGCATATTAGAATGATTCTGAAGGATCATGTGACACTGAAGCCTGGAGTAATGATGCTGAAAATGCAACTCTAATTACAGATATAAATTAAATTTTAATGTATATTAATATAGAAAAACGTTCTTTTACATTGTTGTAATAGTTCACAATATTAGAGGTTTTTTTTCCATATTTTTGATCAATGAACACAGCCTTGATAGAAACTTAAAAAAAAAAAAATTAAAATCTTACTAATCCCAAACTTTTGAGTGGTAGTGTATATAAATATACAAAAAAAAACAAAGTAACTATTAGTAAAAAAAACAAAAAAAACAACAAGATTTAAATGACGGTATCAAATCACAAATAATGGTAAAATATAAAACACATTTTTTCAAATATATTTTGTAATATTATTAAACAACTATATGCAGATATGCAACTTGTTTGACTCTTTTGGTGCGATTCCCATTTCCATATTAACCAACTTATGTGTTAGATAGTGTAGCTCTTTACCAAATATCTATTGTTGTTGTTGTATTTATTCAATTAAAACTCACTTTTGCATTGAACAAGCCTAAATCTAGATCCTTCTTAAATAGTTTCAATAATATTAATGATATCACTAAAATCAATTCCTTTGTGGCGAAAGGGAATGGGATTTTTATGCCCCAGAACATGATTATATATATAACTAGCTCAGTTTTTACACGCTGCTTTACTGTAAAGTAGCCATACAGAGAAACTTATTAGATGTCTTATTATTTCAGATTTGCTATTAGTAAAGAGAATTGTATGGCAAAGTGCTACACTGCATGCAAGGCTATTATTATTTGAGGCACTTATATTTAAAGCCATTTGAATACATATAGGGTCAGTCAGACCCAGATCAATACGCATTTGAGCTCTCAATGTCTATGGGTGATTCATGGCTGGCGTAAGGGCTGTAATTGCAAAGATTTACGATGGGCCAGCACCATTAAAAATACCAAAGAGAATCAGGACATGTTGAGACAAGAAAAGCTGTAATTACACAACCGAGTCTGGTTCATGACGAACAACGCTTCAACTCAAACAGCCATTTTTGGTCTCGACCATAACACAAGACTCTATGATGACACACAAGGGGTGTATGATGGGAAGTCCTCTATGCACAGAATAATTAATGAGGGTCCATTGAATAATTGAAAATTAACGCACACTGTGCATTAGGCTCTCAGCTGTATTGGGCAGTAGAGTCTCTGCTTTCTGAGCTATCTGAGTTAGTAACCACTTCAAAAATAGCAAGTTACCTCACTACTGAGAAATCTGATGTCGATTTTCAGTGGAGAAATTAACTGTGTGCATGTTTCTGAGAAGGGAAGCACTTTATAATAAGGTTCCAAGGTTACAACATGAACAAACAGAATACATTTATACAGTATTTATTCATCTTTGCTAATTAAAATACAGTGGTTCATTGTTAACTAACATTAACAAGCACACCTTGTAGTTAATGCTGAAATTAACACTAATTAATACAAGCTGTAGAAATATTCATTAATTATTCATTTCTTTATTAACTTTATCAGGGTTTCTACAGATATGAACAATTAAAATGTACGATTTTTTAAGACCTTACATGAAATTTTAGACCTAAACCTGTCATGCAAATACACATTATATGACATACATACAGTATATGTAATATTTAATGTGTTTAATGTAAAAAGAATTTAGAAATTAGAAATTTCAAAACTAAAATGTCATTAATGATATTTATCATAACAATACAGAGCGAACTTTCCATATCAGCAGACAATATTCCACATAAAAATATTTTTATAAGCAATACTTTCATTGATGTTCAACTTTCACATACTTAAATATTTATTTACCTATTTTTTTACTTTTTAAAATGTATGCACCTTTCATTTCAAATTATTACAATTCAACAATAAATTCTATAGGGCTGTTGCCAGGCAGATTAAATAATTTACACTGCAAAATTACAAGTGCGATAAATAATATATAAATAATGTTATAAGATTAATGTTTTAAGTACATTTATGAATTTATAGACAAGAAATCTTTGTCATTAGGTCTGTCCAACTGAAGATATTTTAACGGTAATGTGACCAAAAATATTTAATCTGAATTTAAGACATTTTAAGACTTTTTAAAGCCTTTTAACAGGAAAATGCCACTGAACAAAAGGTAATTGCGACTTTTTATATTTAAAATTCTGACAATTCAAAGTCAGAATTGCATGATATAAAGGTGCATTTGCAAAACTGCGAAATATAGAAAGCCAGTCTTTTTTTCCTCTGAATTTGTGACCCTGGAGCACAAAACCAGTCTTAAGTCGCTGGGGTATATTTGTAGCAATAGCCAAAACTACATTGTATGGGTCAAAATTATAGATTTTTCTTTTATGCCAAAAATCATTAGGTAATTAAGTAAAGATCATGTTCCATGAAGATTTTTTGTAAAATTCCTACTATAAATATATCAAAATGTAATTTTTGATTAGTAATATGCATTGTTAAGAACTTAATTTGAAGAACTTTAAAAGTGATTTTCTCAGCATTTTGATTTTTTTGCACCCTCAGATTCCAGATTTTCAAATAGATGTATCTCGGCCAAATATTGTCCTATCCTAACAAACCATACATCAATAGAAAGCTTATTTGTTGAGCTTTCATATGATGTATACATCTCAGTTTTGTCAAATTTAACCTAATGACTGGTTTTGTGGTCCAGGGTCACATTTGATTTTTGCAAATTGCAGGTTTATATCTTACATTTTTGAGAAAAGAGATTGCAAGATAAACTCACAATTGAAAGAAAAAAAAGTCAAAAATGCAGGTTTATGTCATGCAAGAAAGTCAGAATTAAAAAAAAAAAAAATTTCAGAGGTGGAAACTTATTTGCTTGACTAACGTCTTTAGGTTCGGTACACTCTTAAAAATAAATGCGCTTTAAACGGGTCTTCAAGCGATGCCATAGAAGAATCATTTTTGGTTCCACAAAGAACCATTCAGTCAAAGTTTCTTTAAAGAACCATCTCTTTCTTACCTTTTTATAATCTGAAGAACCTTCTTTTGCCACAAAGAACCTTTTGTGAAACAGAAAGGTTCTTCAGATGTTAAAGCTTCTTTATGGAACCATTTAGACAAAAAGGTTCTTCTATAGCATCATAAAGCACTTTTTTTTTAAGAGTGTAGTACGTAAAAGGCTCTTTATTTGGCAAAGTGATCTGAAACTAAGTGGTTAGGATTTGTAATGCAGTTCAGAACTATTTTTTGTCTATGCACAACTGCAACTATGAAGTAATCAACACCTCTGAATGTCTGTCAAGCCAAGGCACATCTATTTATATAGCGCTTTATACAAAACAGATTGTGTCTAAGCAGCGTCCCAGTAATAAATAGGAAAATAACAGTGTTAATGTTCACCAGTCAATCGGTCATTTAATCAGGACTCTTTGCTCATTCTAAGGTCCATGTCCCCTAATGGTCTTTCTTGGCAGTGACTATTTCCTCCACATGTACTTCAACAAGGATTTACATTCAGAGATGTCCACTTAGGGTTGATGATATGCAGTATTTGACCTCAGGCTGACCCCTTCCCATAAGCTATAGCTGCAGTTGTGTGAGGAAAGAACACAACTTTAAACACGAGGTCATCTGTCTGTGTAGCATTCATCATCAGCTGGAGTTTACTAATTAAACTAGTTTTTCTGCATTAAAGGAATAGTTGACCTGAAAATGAAAATTTCCTGAAAAACCATCCCAGATGTAGATGTGCTCGTTTCTTCATTTCATCAATTGCTCAACAATGAATCCTCTCCAGTGAATGGGTGCCGTCAGAGTCCAAACATCACAACAATCCACATGACTCCATCACTTAAACGTCTTCTGAAGTGAATAGCTGCATGTTTATAAGAAATAACAAATCTATTATTACAATGGTTTTACTTTAACCCTTGCTTCTAGTCAAATTAAGAGTCAACAATCCATACTAACGCTTCCTCCAGTGTGTTCTCTCTCACATCTGAAAGCTATTTTGTACTGTTTTTGCTTTAAACCTGTACTTAATTTGTGCATATTTCTATCCTGATTCAGACCAGACCACTTTGTCACTGAAGGAAGTGTTATTACAGATAGAGGACTTGTATTTTTGACGGAAGCAATGTTTTGAAATTAATGATTGATTTGTTTATTACCCAATTTTACAATCCACAAGACGTTAACTGATGGACCTGTGCATTATTTATCAGATTTTTGGACTCTTATTCTGACGGCACCCATTCACTGCAGAGGATGCATTGGTGAGCAATAGGGCTGCAACTAACGACTATTTTAATAGTCGACTAGTCACCGACTATTGAAACGATTAGTCGACTAATCGGATAATTATTCAATTTTTCTCAAATTTAGCATGAGATTGCTTTAATTATGTGGAAAATTATAGTAAACACAAGAAAGAAGGGGGTACTTCAATGAAAAATGCATATTTTGCTGCTGATAGGCCAATTCATACTAAAAGTAAATAAAAATGCCCTGTCTAAAACCAATTAGGCACAGTGCTCGGTCAGTACAGACATAAATGCATAAATTAAGAAACTCTATAATTTTTTAATGGACAGGCACATTTGTTTTATAAGAAAAAATAAATTAAAATCAAGTAAACATTTTCTTCCTGTAAACCATCAGCAGCAATAAAACAGTAAACAAAAATGTATATCCAAAACAAAACGTATTGGCTTCCATGTTATTTAAATCTTACCGAGGCCAGCCAAACTCCGTTTCATTCAACTGTCCGACGTGCTTTCTCTTTAAATGTTCGTGCATCACAGAGGTGCTGCCGTGATGCGCAAGGACTGCTTTACAAACCATGCAGGTAATATTTTAATTCGCCGTAGCAGGCTAAAATGCTCCCAAACTTTACGCCTGTTTCATACATACTCAGTCTGCAGTGCGTCTACAGTCCGTGTGCGTTACGTATGCGGTGCAGAAGAAGCACAGACTCGTTTTGCTTTCACACAGAACGCATTTGCAGTCCGTACACTGTGAACGTTCTAATCCGTTAACATGGGTGTGGAAAAAAAAACGTACTGCAGACGGAGTATGTGTGAAACGGGCGTGTTTTGGTACGCGCAGCTGCTGCGTTGGACGCCGCCATTTCTGTATGTTATCGCTCAGCATAGAAGCTGCGTATGTGCGACTCTCGGCAGAAAGATGCCTCACTCGGTTGTCTGGCGACAACATCGACAATGAAATTCATTGTCGACTATTTCTATTATCGATTTTTGTCGACAACGTCGACGAATCGTTGCAGCCCTAGTGAGCAAGTGATGAAATGTTACATTTTCTCAAATCTGTTCAGATGAAAACTCTACTGCAACTGGGATAGCGTGAGGATAAGAACATTTTCAGTAAATTTTCCTTTTGCCCAGCACTTTCAGATTTTTTTTTTTTTTCAGCTTTTCCAGTTACAGTTGTGGTGCATTCCTGATTTTCTCTTGCTGTTTATCCAAAAGTCCTAGGGCCCTATGAAATCTGTTTCATTTTTTCCCCAATTCCATTTTTTCTGTATTAATTTTTCTGGATTCAGTTTTTTTCCATTAAAAATGTTCTTGACTCCTTTTAAGGGTTAAATTAAATTGTTTTAATCAAAAAGCATGTCTAATGAATTAAACTCATGAAATTTATACAATTTCACATACATTTTTTCAAGTTTACAAAAAATACGTTTAGGGCCCTATATTATTTTATTTTTTTCACTATTTTTCTTGTTTTCAAATTATGTGTTTTAGCATGTCTAATTCTTCAAATTGATTCTTAAAATAGCCTTATGAAAAAAAAATCCCTCAAAACTTGTGTGTTGTGTATTTAGAAATTTTCTGGTTATCAAATGAAGGCATAAAACATTAATTTCATTTATCTTTTAATTATTGGCAAACAAAATGAATTTACTATTAAAAATAAAACATGGAAGAAATGTTGTGTGATTATACCCTAAAAAATAATGTTTGTTTCATTTTAGCAGTAGTAATAGGCTATGTAAATTCTACTGAACAATAGTAATATTATTTCTGGCACAATGTCTTCAAGTTAAACCAAACTTTTATTTTGATGGTTTGTCGCGACTACCTTTAGTTTTACAAAACATTTATCTAACAGTTGTGTGTGTATATAATATGACGCTAGTTTGACTCAAATGGAACGGTCAAATGCACATGAAGTGAATCTCAGAGCAGTTCTGGTTGATGTTGTTCATGTATTTATGTCCTCATTTAGTGAGATGTATTTGTGTAGTAAACAAAACCATGCCTCTGTACTATTCATTAACATAGAGACAGACAGAACACGCAAGATTCATATTTAAATTGTATTTTTGCAGCTTAATATTTACATATACTAGTCCATATCATGGTCTGATTTAAGTGTAATTATGTACTTCTGATTAATTCATCCAAACTTTGACAACTTCTGACATTCCGTGTTATTTAGTAAATTCTGTTTTTATGACTGGATTCCGGAATTCCGTCAACCATTTCCGCATCACGGAAATCATAGGGCCCTAAAATCCACAATCTATTATACACTATATAATGTAGCAACACAATACTCTACTGCCATTTTGCATTTCTATCTCAGCCTTCATCTTAACGCTCTGCTTTTATCCAGCACTATAGTTCATTACTGTGTTCTTGTAAGCATTAAGGTTTTGCATTAGGAAAGGCAAGGAAAGGCAAGGCAAGGCAAGGCAAGGCAAGGCAAGGCAAGGCAAGGCAAGGCAAGGCAAGGCAAGGCAAGGCAAGGCAAGGCAAGGAAAGGAAAGGAAAGGAAAGGAAAGGAAAGGAAAGGCAAGGCAAGGCAAGGCAAGGCAAGGCAAGGCAAGGCAAGGCAAGGCAAGGCAAGGCAAGGCAAGGCAAGGAAAGGAAAGGAAAGGAAAGGAAAGGAAAGGCAAGGCAAGGCAAGGCAAGGCAAGGCAAGGCAAGGCAAGGAAAGGAAAGGAAAGGAAAGGAAAGGAAAGGAAAGGAAAGGAAAGGAAAGGAAAGGAAAGGAAAGGCAAGGCAAGGCAAGGCAAGGCAAGGAAAGGAAAGGAAAGGAAAGGAAAGGAAAGGAAAGGAAAGGAAAGGAAAGGACGTGTGGCCAAGTATGGTGACCCATACCAGTGTTTCCCCTAGGTTTCCAGTGTTGGGGGGGGGGGGGCTTAGGGTGTTGGGTGCCGGTAGCCAACGTTACTTTTTTTTTTCCCGGTACTTTACCCTACTTTGTGAAATAACGAAAACATTATTATAGACTTATTCAGTGGAAAAATAAGTCCAAAACTCTCTATTTTAACATTTTGAACAATAGGGCTCTACCAACTTTTGCTTTTTTTTTTTTTTTAATTCTTGTGTGTATTATTTTTTCTCATAATCAAATTAAAAGTATAAACATTTATTTATTTTTAATCAAATGAAAAATAAACCCTTTTAATTTTTGGCAAACAAACAGAGGTTTACTGTTAAAATCAATAAATAATAATAATTTAACATTTAAATAATAATTGTAGTATTTTTTCTACAATTAAGTGGTTAATCTTGTTATATTTATTTTTATCATATATATTGTTTCATGTCAATTATTTAAATAGGAATATATAAACAACTACATTATACTGTACAAAAGTAATACAAGACTAATGTTCTGTTACATGTTACTTTTATTTTGACAGGTTGCCTTGAAGTTTCTGTGTGTGTACAGCATGTTATGATGCTAGTTTTCTCAAATGAAACGGTAAAAGTGACACTCACAGCAGCTTTGGATATTGAGTTTATCTGTTCATGCGAGATGCAAATGCCCAAAATTAGCGGGAGCGTCACGTGTGCTTCAGTATATGCGTGTAGTAAAAGCGCGTCTCCACCATTCATACATACAGAGGCAAACGGAGCATGCAGGATTCATATTGAAACGGTCTTTTTGCATTTCAGTTTTCACAGACACTAGTCCATATCGCGATTTGAATGAAGTAACAGACCAACTTTTGATTTATTAATCCAAAAATCGACGAATTTACGTGGCATTTCGCGCTATAGTAGATTCGGTTTTTATGAATGGAGTCCGCGATCCCGTCTGTGTTTTCACAGATGAGACATTGTAAACACGCGATCATGTAAAGACAGAAATGACATGCCTTTGTGTAAATAAGATAAATAACACAAGGCAATTTAGTTTGTTTAATAAAAGAACAATGTATAGCCCTGTTCTATAGGAAAGATAACCTTAATGACTTCTATTGTGATCTGACGCTATATCAAAAATAAAATGAACTTGACATTCAAGGGGGGCGGGGGGTGCCGTTGGGGGGGCGGGGCGCCCCCCTAAGATAATGGTAGGGGAAACACTGCATACTCTGAATTTGTGCTCTGCATGTAACCCATCAAATTAAATTGTAACCTGAGCTGAGGTGTTCATAACAAACAACAAATGCACCTTTTTATAAGTCACACTGGTGATGCAGTAACAAGCCAGGAAGTAGCAGGCTACAAGTCCATCCAGTGAGCTTAGGGCATAACATCTGCTCAAGAGTTGATCAATGCATTTAATACTGCTCAATCCACACAGCTGACAACATGGTAGTGGTTCCCTAGTGATATACAAAAATATAAGCCAATATATAATAATCAAGGTGTAGAGCAGCACAAATGTCTCAACTGGTAAAGATTCTGCTTAGGGTTGCACCGAAATGAAAATTCTTGGCCGAAGCCGAACAAAATTACACACTGGGCCGAAGGCTGATTACCGAACACGGTTTTTCATGTATTCCCCCTTGTATGCCAATTTTTTTCACCATTGCATTAATTAAATAGCCAAAATGTGCTTTTTAAAGTTTTGTCTTGCTTTGCAAAAAAAAAAAAAAAAATCAATTACAAAACAATGATTTAAAAAATATTTACTTAACACTGAACATTTTTAACATTCTAGTCGACATTATAGCCTACCAACAAAGCACAATTTAACTTAAAATTAACAAGTTAGTAAAATAATATTCTTTGGACATTTTTAAGACCCCCTTCTTGAATCAGGCATGTGTGTTTTTAATGTACAAATAAATGCAGCCTTGCTGAGCAAAGGAGAATGTTAGAATAAATGTATTAATAGAGCTGTTGGAATGATTGTTATCATTATTTATGTCTTACTTTTTTTATTTTACAGAACAACAGTAAAATTACAATTCTAACATTTATGAATGTTGACTTTTATTTAGTGGTAAACCCGCAGGAAGAGCTCAGTCCTAGTTTTTGCTGACAGCAGCAGATTTGTGAATGATTGTCATCTTTGGGCTTTGAACCCTGGCTAAGGAGCTGCTGCAGCGCTGTCAGAATAAATACAATTTGTGTGTGTATTAGACAACAGAATGTTCTGTAGTTTATTCACTAATGGATGATTTCAGTCATCATACACTGTAACCGATTTTTGTAATTTGAACAGTATTTTACTGTAATATCTACAGTAAGATACTGTAAAATGTATATACAGTATTTTACTGTAAACTGCAAAGGATTATGGGAAAATATATGATCACTACTGTAATTCTCCACTACTGTAAATCCGTTTACAGTAGTGAACTTGCCCGCGAAAAATTGACCAATGGCAAGGGAGATTTTTTTTTCTCCTGTTGAGAGGAAGTGGCGGTAAAAAGGACAAAAGAGAAATGTTGCATCAATAACACGACAAAAAGGTTAGTATATTATTTCTGTTTTATGAAAAACTGAACAATTTTAATTTGTTTTCACTTGTTAACAGCAAACTAACAATATTCATCGTGTTTTTCATGTCGGTAGCCTTTTTTTTCTGACTGACGGCCGGGGCGCCGCCATAACGGTGAAAACATTTGCTGCGTCCCAATTCGCCTACTTATACTATGCCCTAAAAGTATGTACTCTTTTTGTAGAGAAAAAGTACATACTTTTGAGTATGTAGCAGAATAGTAGGCAGTCTTTGGGACATACTACTTCGTCATAACTGCTTCTTTAACGGACGCTCTGTTGCTTAGTTACCTGAATCCTGTCACTGTTTAAACTGCCCTGTCAATCATCACAGTTAACATTATCTACATTTCGTTTTAATTTGATTTCCTACCGTATTAGAGAGAAATGAAGAGGCACGTTATTTCACGAGTCTTTCATGCCGAGGACTCTGCTCTTGTGTTTGCATTATGCCTTTAAACGTTAATGACCAAACCTGTCATTATAAAAGTTCATCATGTTGCTGCACATGAAATATAACGCGGATAACATTAATAAAATATTTTTTATCAGGTTACAGACTGATTATTTATCACTCTCAAACCCATTTCTCTACCTGTCCGTTGGTCGTGCATATCCTCCATGTTTGTAGTTTTTTAAAACTTTTTATGCGTGTTTGTAGTTCTAATCGAATCCTCGTTCACGGCGCAATGTGTTGTGGGCAATATTAGCCGGTAGAGTGTGCATTGATCCGCACTTCGAATTCCGAAGTTAAGTAGTAGACCATCCGGGAATCTTTGGAATACTTTTTTGAACATACTACGATTTGGGACATACTAATTCTATTTTCGAATACTATTTAGGACGGATAGTATGCGAATTGGGACGCAGCTACAGACTGGTGAGTAAATTAAGGTGACCTATATTAGTCGAAATAAACTTTATTTAAACTGAGAAACACGTTTGTATATTCGGCTGCCCTTTAATGCAAGTTAGTTCGTCTGACGAGCCCTTACTCAAGCTTAACAGCAAACTGAGGTGAAATACTGAGGTAAAGTGCGTTAAGCAACACCACTGTTTCTGTGGAGATTTTAAACTGTATTTTCAAGCCCTTCTTTTGCTTGTCATTTTCAAGTTTCTGGTCTGGATGTCGTCTGTAACGTCGGAGCGCGGAGGTGTATTTTGGATCTTCTTCTGTGAATGACTGCCATAGTATCGACGATAATGAACTGGTAAGCTAATAATGTCAGTAAGCCGAAGTTGACAAACTTAACGTTAGTCACAGAGCAGCATAATATCTTTTAAACGCTGCCTCTTTATAGCTGGCAAGGTAATTCTCTTCAAATGATGTTTAAGTAAGAAATGTGTGTATCAATGTCGTATGTAACTTTATAGACGGTCCCTTCAGTGACAGACGTGACATAAACAGCGCGCTAACATGAAACACTGAGGTAAAACTGAACACCGCGGTTAACTGCATCTTTTGTGTTTTATTTTCAAGTTTGTGGTCTTGTGGTCATGTCGTCTGCATCGGAGGTGTATTAGAGTCTTTTCTGGTGATTGCCGTCGTCGCGGTGCAAACAACAGGTGAGCTTCCCCTTTCATCAATTTAACTAAGTTAATGTTAACGTTACTAAATTAGCCAAATTAGCCACAGGCTGCTGTTCTCCACTGACTTGCAGAACAGGTTAACCTTTTAAAGAGAGTAACGGGCTAGCAATATATTAATATAACAAGTTTTGCTAATAAATATTATAAATGTTTATTTTATTAAAAATGTAGATTTTATTACTGTACAGTAGTTGTCTTTTCTGATCATAAACTATAGTAACACTAAAAGGGTGTTGTGACACTGTCTGTTACAGGAGATTTCTCCAAGCACTAACTGGATGCTGACCATCAGGGGCAGAATCATCATACAGCCAGCTGTCCATTTTACAGACATGCAGAATCAGGTAACCCAAAACACAATTTGTTTTACATTGCATTTACATTCATGCATTTTTCAGATGCTTTTATCCTAAGCAAGTTATATTGTATTTAAAGTACACATTTGAAAGGTATTTATTTCCGGGGAATGTTTTTTATTACCATGTCTTGTCACATCAAGATTGAGTTTGCATGCACATTAAAATTATTTCTATTAAACCAGCATTTAAACAGCAAAATGCAGCTGCTTCAGGTATCTTTAACTTACTGTAACCTTTAAATTCATAATAGCAATCTTACCGTCTGTCAATTTAGATTATTGTTACTGTAAAGCAACAATTAGAGATTTTTAATCATAGTAGGCTTATTATATGCACAGACTTTCTAGGAAACACACGTTTAGAATGTTTATATGAACAGATTGGTTAGCATTTAGCATGGTCTGTGGCAGACTTTTGAGTGTCAGGGCAACAAAATTCAATAAACAAGAATGTAATATTAAGTGATTTAAATCATGAAGAAAGTATTGTCTTTTTGCTCCATTTAGTAAAAACGGTTCTTAACAAAGCCATGTTGTGCATCTCTGCACACAGCAGTGTTTCATTACTGAATGAATTTACCTTTTTTAAACACCTAGAATCAGTGACTTACTGAACCATTCATAAAATTCTTTATAAAAAATTTCAAGAAAAAGTTTCTTCAGTTTTTTTTCTTACTACTGCGTTCGTATGTAGTATATCATTTTTTTTTTAA
The DNA here is from genome assembly GCF_049309525.1 of Garra rufa. NCBI lineage: Eukaryota > Metazoa > Chordata > Actinopteri > Cypriniformes > Cyprinidae > Garra > Garra rufa. The sequence continues at coordinate 5,890,834 of NC_133371.1, read as the reverse complement.
ATGCATACAGCACCAAGTTTGACAGTTGAGGCAAATTCTTTAAACACTGTTTTTCTTGTGCTTGCAGGTTTGTTCAGACAGTCAACCTTTGTGGCAGCAAATGCATTGACAGTCACAGATCAGATGGACTTCTGGAAAGAGGGTGCAAACAACAAGCATCAGCCTGAATCCCATTCTGCCGTTTCTCATCAGAGAGCTTGTCAACTTTGACTCAAAACTACTAAAATTTAACACAACACAAACACATTTTTACTGTATGATTTTATTTTATTTACACTACCAGACAAAGCTTTTGAACAGTAAGATTTTAAATGTTTTTAAAGAAGGTCTCTTCTGCTCACTAAGCCTGCATTCATTTGATCCAAAGTACAGCAAACACAGTACACTTTTGAACCATTTTTATTATTTAAAATAACTGTTTTCTTTTTGAATATATTTTAAAATGTAATTTATTGCTGTGATCAAACCTTAATTTATATCATCATTACTGCAGTCACATGATCCTTCAGAAATCATTCTAATAATTTGATTTTCTGCTCAAAAACTATTATTATGATGTTGCTGAAATTATTATAATGCTAAAATACATTTTTTTTCAGGTTTCTTTGATGAATAGAAAGTTCAGATAAACAGCATTTATCTGAAACAGAAATAGTTTGTAACATTATGAATGTCTTTATTATCACTTTTGATCAATTTAAATCATCCTTGCTAAATAATATCTTTCTATTCATCAAAGAATCCTGAAAAATCTAAAAATTAAATAATGTTTATCAGCATACTAGAATGATTTCTGAAGGATCATGTGATACTGAAGACGAGTAATGATGCTGAAAATTCAGCTTTGATCAAAGGAATAAATTAAATTTGGATCAAATTAATGCAGGCTTGGTAAGCAGAAGAGAATTCTTTAAAAAAATCTTAGTGTTCAAAAACTTATGACTGGTAGTGTACTTACTTATTTTTGCTTTTCAGTATGTGTATGTTTGCCATGATACAAAGTCTCTGTACTTTTAAAAAGAAAATGTTCAACAATTAAAAAGAATATTATCAGAACTAATGCTTATGAGTTATTGTGATTTTTATGGGGTTGGGGTGGTAAAAATCTTGAATTACAGTGCTGTAGGTTAATTGGATTGTTTTTACAGGTAAAAAATGTTTAAAATAAATGAAAATAAACTCTATAGTACTGATACTGTAATTGAAAATACAGTAAAAATACTGTAATTGAAGATACAGTAAAAACACTGTAAATTAAATTACAGTAAAAATAATGTAAATGAAATTACAGTAAAAATACTGTAAATGAAATTACAGTAAAAATACTGTAAATGAAATTACAGTAAAGACCTTTTAGTACTGTAAATGCACTTACAGTATTAATACTGTAAACATTTTTACAGTAACTTACTGGCATCCAGCTGCCAGTAAGTTACTGTAAAATTTACAGCAAACTTTTTACAGTGTACAGTAACCTTTTTCTTCTCATGGAACACATGCGATGCGGATGCGCTTCTAAACAGTCTCTCGCTGTCGGTGCTTGGAATGAGTTTTGAGTCTTTTAGATGCTTTTACGCTGACCACATGTTTGCTGCATTATTGCGAGCCTCTATTATGCCTCGTTTCCACTGAGCGGTACGGTACGGTACGGAACGGAACGGTACGCATTTATTTGCGTTTCCACTATCAAAAGTTGTGAATGGTACCAAAATGCCGAACTGTACCGTACCACTTTTTGGGTACCCTTCCGTTGTGGTACCTAGCACAGTGGAACGGTACTAAAGGGTGGAGCTAGACTCACTGCAGAGCGTTGATTGGTTGACAGAGAATCGTCACTTGCGCGTGCTACAGAACGACAACGCAACACAAGAGGCGCCATTTTTAAAACACACACAACACCTTGCAAAACAATGCCACCGCGAAACATAACTCGCGAATGTCCTCCATTGATGTTTGCGGTCTTAGCTTTCTTCTTTGCGCGAGAATGACGTCAAGCTACTTTCCGTCATACACCACGTCTATCAAGTGACGTTATCACTACTTTCCGGCATACACCACGCCTATCAAGTAAGGGTACTGTCGGCAGTGGAAACGCTAGCCAATTCATGGTTTTCCGACCCGACCCGTACCGTACTGTACCGTACTGTACCGTACCACTCAGTGGAAACGAGGCATTAGATCATTTGTCATTGTTCAGTACAATTTATTCAGCCCTTTTCGTTTATTTGAACACTGAAAGAGCTCTATTTGCTATTTGTGGCCAAATAATTTTGGTTGCCAAACATTTGGTGCATCCATAATATATACCGCAGTATATCAGTAGAACATTGTATCACCCATCAGTCACCCATCAGCCAACATTTTAATTGACCCCTTTGTTCTCCTCTATCATTTCAATATCTAACGGTCTGTAACCACCCAAGATCATAACAAATGAAATACCAGCAGCAGAAGGGCTGCACTGCAGCATCTGGCATGGGTCGCAAAGCCACCGGTGCCACCCTAAAGCCCTTTAGCCTCAAGCAGTAGTGGAGTGGAAGTCATTTAGATAAAGACATGCTGGGCTAGTCCCTCACAGCCATCAGTCTGATAACAGCAATGAATCACAGAGCTGCCATTAATCAGACATGCACTTCCACAAACACAGAAATACACACAGCAACAAACTGGACTGATTACACAGCAAGTGCCGAAAGCCAGCTGCATGTGGACCACCTGTGTGCTTGTGTTTTCATTTAAAGCTGAAGGGTGTCATTTCAGTTCTAGGGGGCACAAAAAAATCCAATGTTTTTCATTTCAAAAATGTGTCTGCCATTGCTTAGACAAAACAGACGGTCCTGCCCCAGACTAACGTCATAACAACTATTTTTACACCCCTTCAATACAAGTTCTTCCTGCTCCATATTTTCCCATTACTCAATGTTTCTGCATTACTTTAAATGTAAATATCATAAAGCTTTCCACACCTCTAATAGTTGTGCAAATATATCCACTGCAGTATAAAAGGTAAAGCAATAGTTAGGGTCTAGTCATCCAGTCATAATAACTAAATTTTGTCATGGATTTGGCAATAATTCAGATGAATAAATCAAAAGTAGGTCTGCCCACACAATCAGATTGTGATATAGATCAGTGCCTGTTAATATTAAACCACAAGGAAATTATGACATTAAACACACTACTATTGGATAGTAGGGTCATTCCGTGTCAAATCAACCAAATTTCAAAAACTCCCCTAGCTGAAATTTTAGATTTTGCTAATATTTATTTTGAGGAAAGATAGACATGACAGTGATGAAAGCCAAAATATTAAATGTCATGGATGAATATTTACTGAGTAATTCACTATTTTGTAGAGGGAGGTCAAAATGGCAATTTTCACCTTAGATTCAGAGTCAAGTTACAGGGGGGTAAAAATGGCTTCAGAAAGATGGCAGCATCATTATGTTATTTTTACACAGAGATTAGTAGTTATATTAGTAAAATCTGTTGACTTTAGCAATCTTTGTTGCATTATGTGCCAATGGTTACCAGTCAAAAATGGGGAAACAGCACTTTTTAAAGGTTTTTCTCCAAAGTTTGCATGCTTGGAACTCAAGTAGTATTAACGATATTTTAATGCCCTTTTAGATATTGGGTCTTAGTAAATTTTTCTTTTAACATATTTATTTTTAAGCCTCTATAAGATTTGGTTCCAGAGATATTGGAATTTTAATATGGCTCCAGGAGTAAATCATTAAAATGTACACTTTCAGTGGTCAAAAACCAAATGTGTCAGTTTGAAAAAATATGATACTTATTTTCTTTCAAAAAAGGATTGTCTGAAGAACAAATGATGTTACAACTAGAGATGTATCTCATTTCAAAAATTACAAAATAGTGGATTACTCAGTAATTATTCATCCGCTGAATAACTGAAAATGAAAATGTGTACATTTTAATGATTTATTCCTGGAGCTATATTAAAATCTCATAGAGCCTTAAAAATAAAGATGGCAAAAAGAAAATTTATATCGTAAAGGGCATTCAAATATCTTCAATACTTCTTGAGTTACAGGCATGCAAACTTTGGAGAAAAACCTGAAAAGTGCTGTTTTCCCATTTTTGACTGGTAACCATTGGCACATTATGCACCGCAGACTGCTAAAGTCAACAGATTTTTCAAATATAACTACCAATCTCTGTGTAAAAAATAAGATAATGATGCTGCCATCTTTCTGAAGTCATTTTTACCCCCCCGTAACTTGACTCTAAGGTGAAAATTGCCATTTTCACCTCCCTCAACAAAATAGTGAAATACTCAGTAAATGTTTATCCATGACATTTAATATTTTGGCTTTCATCACTATACATGTCTATCTTTCTTCAGAATAAATATTAGCAAAATCAAAAATTTGAGCTGGGAACCTCTGGTTGAGTTGACACAGAATGACCCAGTAGAATGTATTTCTCAAGGTAATAATAAAAAATAAAAATTATTGAAACATTGCGTTTTAAGGAATATCACAATTTTCCTGCTAATTTAAACAGAAAACTTGTTTTTTCAAAAATATAAAATAAAAAAGCAATTATACAAATTGTATTTTTATTCAAATTTTACAAGATTAATTAAATAGTAAAGGGTTTACGCATTTATTTAAATACCAACATTTCTGACAATAAAATTATATCAAATCATAATAAAACAATACTCGTTCTTAGGGCTTAGGACAACTTTGATGAACCTTTTTGATCCACTTCAAATGTTGACTACTGTATTCCTTTTTAAACTTCCATTAAAACGTTATTATAGAATCCAGACAAATGCAAATGGAAAACACTGATTTTAGGTTTCATAGAGCCCTGAATAGTTAAGTAAATCTTGGGCTACACACACGGTTTGAGGCATTCTAAGCCACTTGAAAAAGAGGACCATGTACAGTGTTTGACTATCACTTGAACTTTGATTGTTCACCTTTGTAATTTTAACCCATGGACTCGAGGTCAATGATTTAGCCTGGGCTCCCATGAATTCAATACTGGGTTTCCAAAATGACAAGGTCAGTTTGAGGGGCCATTCAAAACAAGGCGCTAACCGCTCCGCTGCGCTCTGATATTGACGTTCCCCAACATGACAGGATAATAAACTTGTAAATGTGACAACATTCCATTCTTCAGCCATTATGCAAGCAGACCCGACACAGTAAACTCATGGTTGCACACGTGGTCCACGCCTACCCCGGCGCTCTTTGCCTGGACCCAGCACACCTCCCCGAGCCAAGTTTTCTCTGCCACAATGGCAACCCATGTTGCCTGATAACATCGCTGAATTAAAATTTGCATGGAAATGCCTGGCTGAGCTTTCAGGGCATCTGTTTATTTTAAACGTACTTTTATTTTGATGCGAGACAGATCTAAAAGAGTCATTGACAAAAACCTGTCACGCAGGTTACTGTTGTTATTTACATAGCAAAATGAGTCTTTTAAATTCTCAAGGTGTTGCCACTTCCTTCCTTTCTCCAAAGTGTGGACACTTTGTAGAATTTCCTACAAACCAAATAGAAACTAACAACATTTGAGAACATGTAAAGCGTAGAAAAATCATGATTTAACTTCAAGAAGAAATATTTAAGATTTGACCTACACACTATTCAAATATAAACAAATTTGTGTCATTATGTACAGGTCATTAACTCCTTTGTGCAGATTTTCTTACATCCGTTCAAGCACAAGATGAACCTCTGAAACATTTTTTCCAATCAGGAAAAAAAAAAATGAAATTCTGGCAAATGTTATCATTTTAATTATGTTGATAATCCCTGGTGGAAAAAAAACAGCTAAAACCAGACTAGACCCTAGACTGGTCATCAGGCTAGTTTTAGAGGGGTTTTGGCCATTTTTCCAGTCTGGTCATGCTGGTCTTAGCTGACCAGGCTGGGAGATCAGCTAAAACCAGCTACTTCCAGCATGACCAGACTGGAAAAGTGGCCAAAACCCCTCTAAAACTAGCCTGATGACCAGCTAAAAACAGCCAAGGCTCGTTTTAGCTGGGGGTTTTTTTCACCAGGGATGTCATTCAGATGTTATATGAATATATATATATATATATATATATATATATATATATATATATATATATATATATATATATATATATATACACACATATACACACACATACATATATACATATATACATACATATATATACATATATATTAGTGGTGGGCCGTTATCGGCGTTAACGTGCTGCGTTAACGTGAGACTCTTATCGGGCGATAAAAAAAATATCGCCGTTAATCTATTCTCAAAGTTGGGTTGGGAGCTGGGTCTAAACTACGCAAGATATGATGACTTTCACCTTGATATTTTAGCGCGGATGACGTATACGTAGTCGAATTGCACTGTAGGAGGTGAGAACAAGTCTTCAACTTCTGTGAAATGACCACATCAAATGAGACGTGCAGACATGGATGCAGCTATGAAGCCGCTTCAGGGCAGGTGCGTTGCTAGACCCTTTTTACTGGGGCACGTGAGTTATAATTTACTTTGATAATCCCGAAATAAAGACATTAAACTATATGCAACAACTGAATTGACGCTTCTAAAAGCAACGCAGTTTAATGGAAGACTATGCACGCAGAAATCCATGCCCGTGCGCGTCTGTGTATTTAACGGCAACGCGCACGTCGTGCAGCCTTTTGCGGAGAAGTACTTGTCTTGGTTACACAAGTTTGTATAGGTAATTATGTTGTAAATGCAATTGTCAAGCAGTTTGTGATGCATTTTGGAAACAGGAGATGAGCGCCTGGTCTAATGCGCCACCTGGCCCGTTCTCGAAGACTTACTTTTAGTCATTATTTGGGTAGCACACATATTCTGAATGCCTTCAGCAGAATTCAAATTAGCCATTTTAATCTAGATTAATCTAGATTTAAAAAATTAATCTATGCCCACCCCTAATATATATATATATATATATATATATAATATATATATATATATATATATATATATATATTAGGGCCGGGATTTTAACGCGTTAATTTAGATTAATTAATTACACAAAAATAACGCATTAATTTTTTTTTACGCATTTAATTGCACTTATTTTTGCACTGCGGAACGTTTCCTGGATAAGTTTCGGCGGACCGATTATACTGGAGCACCAACTAGCGTTCAGACAAAAACAAACCACAGTGAACATGGGCAAAGAAGCTGATGATACCGCTTTGGTTGGCCCTGTGGATGGGAAATTTTGTTATAAAAAACGAATGGACGGAAGCGTCGATATGAGCATGGTTGTGTGCAAGCTATGCAACAAAGAATTCGCATTTCACCACAGGACATCGAGCCTATTGCTACACTTAATGGCAATATTGCACTGGTCTGTTGGACTTGGTTGAACAAAAATAAACAATATTTTGTTGCTTAAGCTTATGTATTCAGTCATTCAATGGTATAATTAAAAATCCATATGAAAAAAACTTACTCCTCACTGTTTTCAGGTCAAATATTCATATGCGATTAAAATGCGATTAATTTCGATTAATTAATTACAAAGCCTCTAATTAATTAGATTTTTTTTTTTAATCGAGTCCTGGCCCTAATATATATATACACACACACACACACACACACACACACACACACACACACACACACATATATATACACATACATATACACACATATACATACATATATACACATATATATGTATATTACTAGTGGATTCACACCACTTGGCATGGCCAGACTACGCAATACGCAACTAAACAAAAAAGTGCTCTTGAACTGTCCAACTGTAAAGCTGCACAGGCCGCAGCAGGATGTGGAATTATCAGGCTTCTATCCATGTATGGCGCAAATTTAGGTTAGTTCCGGGTACAGCCCTGGTCGCCAAATCACCAACCCTACTATGGCAAAGGCTGTGCTCATAAATATTAATGAGAATGTAGACGCTCGCTACTGGCTGAACACCCGTCCCGTGACCTAATTGATATTCATGGGCCAAACCTTCCCCACACTAGGATTTGTGCATTCGCTCCGCGGCCAACTCCCAGAACAGAAATAACCGGGAGGGCTCACAAAAGAGGACTGGCTACGTGTTACAAAGAGCCAATTTACCGTTTGACAGCTGCATTTTCAACATGCACAATAAACAACTTCGTGTACACCGCCTGAGGATACAGCTATCGATTTTAGTTAGTTTATCTGTGCGTTTTGTAAAACAAAGTTCTTCAAAATAGTACATCTAGTGTACAATGCAGGTGCACCACATTCAAAAACTACTTTTAAAACAGTTCCCAGATTTGTGAAAATTAAATATCGTTTTAGTGTTTTTCAAAATAACATTAAAAGTTGTTAAATTAAGTGTAAACAATTAGTGTTTATTCAAACCTGCACCCAGAGTTTGTACAGTAAACCTACAGTTTTGAATTTTAAAATTAATATTTAAAGCCATTTCAGACATTCTCTAACTGTGCTAAAAGGCTAGTGATGACCAAAACGAATAGGAAAATTCGTATAAAATTTAATAATTTAGCTTTAAATGTTAAACTCTATGTATTAACAATCCATAGACATTATTTGTTTGACAAAATGTCTAAAATCACTTTTGAAGATGGAAAAGGTTCCCATTTTGGATCGTTTAGTTCAAAGTCATTCAAAAGTATTTCATGAAAAATCAGTGCAAAAAAATTATTCATATTTATTCACAACAGCTCCATTCAGCGGCTAGCAGAGCAACACGACACAGAAAGAAGAAACTCTCTGGCTGTCAAAGCCAGACAAAACGAACGAGTTGGAGTGTGTAAACACCCCGAAAGGACACACTTGCTCCTGTGATGACCCACCTCCAATGGGTGCGAGTAGCAGCACAGAAAGTGAGCAGCTAACAGCCCGAAGTCACTCACACATGCGGCCTCAGTCATGATCAATACGATTTGTTACACTGTAGCGCGCAAAACTAAGTACAAACAAAAGCGACGGCAACAAATGCGCTTTGACGCGCTTTACCTCATTGTTCGACGACAGTGCGGATCCTCTTCAGACGTAAAGCCGAACTTCCAGAGGCGAAAACCCAGGAGAAAACGACGAGATCCTCATGGATAAACCCACGGAGGGGTTTGGTGTTTTTGTTTAATCTGTGGGAAGAAGGATAAGCAGCACAGCACGATGATTTCCTGGTTGAGGAGTGAAGGAGGGGGTTGGAGGTGAAGTGTGGATAGAGTTGCTACTGGAGCTGGGCTTGTGTCAACTCTAATCAGTATCCTCGACTCATGTCTCGCTCCGAGCAAAGTCTACACATATTCCGCCTCATACCCTCGTTTCCATTCGCGCGGCGGCTTGTAAAGTCTGGAGACGCTTTTCGACAAACTCCTGTTGTTCGCCGGTCGGTCTGTTAACGTTCATTCGCGACCGAAGCCCAACCTGCTTCTCAACTCAGAGGAAAAGCTTTCATTCCTGTCTGTCTCCCCCTCCCGAGCTGAAAAACAGCCAGAGCAATGTACTCATCCACTCCCTAGCGGCCGAGCTCCGTATTTCCAGTCCTGCTTTACAAATTAATGATGGGAAAAACACCATCCCCAAGTTTCACAGACATGGCTTAAACCTAGTCCTAGACTAAAATGTAAATCTGAGCTGTTTCAACTGAAAGAAACTTGCACTGACTGATCTTAAAATATATCAGTGCCTTTGTTTTGTCTCAAGATGCACAGCGGTAATGTTTTTTCTAAGGCACGTTTTTAAAAATCACTTAAATGTCTTAATTGAACTATGGCCTAATTCTGGCTTAGGCTAAGCCCTGTCTATGAAACCGGGCCCATGAGTACCACTATATTGCCAAAAGTATTGGCACACCCCCTTCTAATGAACAGGTTTGACTACTTTACTGATTTCCACAGGACCCTTTTCTATTCTAACATGGCAAAGCCTTTGTGTATAAGGCAAGGTTCAAACCCTGGTGATAAAAACAGCCTTTGGTTTTAGCTGGTAAGCAGGCTGGTTTTAGGGGGGTTCTGGCCAGACTGGGAGACCAGCTACTTCTAGCTTAAACCAGCCAACCAGCCTGGGCTGGTTTTAGATGTTTTTTATTTTTCAGCAGGGAAAATAAATGATTGATTCAGTCAATGTGGAAGAACTTGAATGGTCTGCAGAAAGCAAAGTCCTAATCTCAGCTGAACACCTCTGGAGTGACTTTAAATGCAGACCTTGAGCCAAAAACTCATCAGCAAACACCATTGACTTGTACATACACTATATTGAGAACAGTATTGGGACAGACCCTTCTTTAGAACAGAAAAGGGCACTTCTAAAACTGTGGCAACAAGAATTGAAAAATAATTAATGTATTTGAAGACTGTATTTCTGTCTCAGTTGCACCAGTTTTGGAAGTGTCTAAAATGACTGTAGCCATATGCACAAGTCATTGGTGTTTGGCGTTTTTGGCTCAAGGTCTGCATTTAAAGTCACACCAGAGGTGTTCAGCTGAGATTAGGACTTTGCTTTCTGCAGACTAGTCAAGTCCATCTGAACACCTCTGGAGTGAGGTGCAAAAGTGCCATCAACACCATAGAATTTTTTGATGCATTTTTCTGTCACAAATGTCTAGATTTCTTTGTCAAAATTACTGCTATCAAAACATAACCAAATATGGTTGTATGACTCCACCCACTTAGTTTGAAAGTACCATTTCCGTTGTAACGCAATATCCAATTTAAAAATAGCTTTCACAAGATGAAATTTGAGGTTTTAAACTTTCAAATTATATATTATTTAACCAATTCCAAAGTAATTCAGAAAAGTAAATGAATGCATCCAAATCTGCTGAAGCATTTATAATTAACTCCTTAAGTGTCACACCCTATTTATGGACATATATGTGAAAGTGCACTATCCAAACTTAAATTGTTATAATTCATCAACACTTTGGAACCTAAGGTTGGAATTTTTTTCATGAAAGATTACTGCAGATGTGGAATCATTTCAAAATATTAAAGAATAAAAAAGTTATAGAAGTTTAAATTTAGTGTAAAGAAAATACACGGTACAAATTTGTAATAATAATATTATGCTACAGAATATTTTTCAATCCAAAAACTGCTATAAAATGAAAGCCTTATGTCTAAATAAACTGTTTCAAATTTGAAGTTGGTATTAAAAACAGCCACCAGGTGCCATCAACACTCCATAGAATTTTTAAATGCATTTTTCTGTCACAAATGTCTAAATTTCTCTGTCAATATTACTGCTATCCACCAAATGTGGAATCTTGAGACTCAGACCTTTCTGACGATATGTATTTTGTCAAGATTATAACAAAATTTTGGCTGTAATACATTTGGTAATATGACACTTGACTCCACCCACTAAGGGGAGGAGACTGCTAAAATATTTTAAAGTACCATTTCCATGGCAACGCAATAATTTATGATGATTACTGAAAAAGACAATGAAAAAAGAGCTGACTGCTGACACTTAAGGGGTTAAGTAAATGTCAGAGTTCATCTTTCAAAAAACAAATAATTTAATATCACTGTTAAATGTAATCTTCAGCAAATCCCAAAGTGATTATCCATTTTCATACTGCACAATATAATGTTGTAATGCCTGAAGTCACTAGTGCATAATGATTTATTTTAGTTTTTACCATCCATCCATCCATTATTATCTATCAATCTACAGTGACAATATGTGTCCACACTAGTCATTTCAATTAAAAAAGGAAATAGCTTGCATGTGTGAAGATCAAATATCTCATTTTCTGGCATTTCTTTGGATAAATGGAAAATATCCAACCATGTGTGTCACATCTGCTAGCTCTGTGTCTGTTTGGCCGTCTCAGTCTCTCACACACTTACACAAATAGTTTGTCTCATGTCTGGAAGCCTATTTAAAACCTTCAAAATCAAATGCCAAAGTAGATATGGATATGTCTGACAAATATGTCCGATTATAAACCACCTATAATCCTCCAGAAGGCAGTTTACATCACTCACACATGACTAACTTTTTTTTTTTTTAATCATAAACATTTGAAGTAATTATGTAAGCCTCTGATAATTACATAATCAGATTTTCGTCCCGTCAGGCGTGTCGTTTTGGTTCAGAGGAGAACACACGAGAAAAGACACAGATGTACAACTATCAAAAGACCTTTTGTAGTGTGTGTTTGTGCATGTGTAATGTGAATTATACACATCTGACTGCTTTGATAAGCGTCTTATCTAAAAGGAAACTAGTGGGTTGTAATTTTAGGCTCACCCCTCCTCCATCGAGCCACTTTTACAAGCTCCCATTCTGGCTCTGCTTGCATGGCACAGTTTCACAGGATCGAGCTCCGGACTCCGTGGCCTACAACATTCTTTACACTCTTCCGGAATCATGCTTTTAAATGCATTGAAATACGAGACAAATAGGGTGATGCATTACAGCATAAAGCACCATCAGGAAAATACTGTGCATGTAAATATTGTGTGAGTGCACTGCAAAAAAATGCTTTTCTAGCTTAGTTTTTTTTTTTGTCTTGTTTCCAGCCAAAATATCTAAAAATTCTTAAATCTAGAAGGATTTTCTAGCCAAGTGAAAATTATTTTCTTGTATTCAGAAAAAAAGTCAAAATTAAGTGCATTTTTGCTTGAAACAAGCAAAATAATCTGCCAATGGGGTAAGAAAAATAATCTTGTTTTCCGTTTGAAATAAGATTTTTTTTTGCTTACCCCATTGGCAGATTATTTTGCTTGTTTCAAGCAAAAATGCACTTAATTTTGACTTTTTTTTTTTGAATACAAGATAATTTTCACTTGGCTAGAAAATCCTTCTTGATATAAGAATTTTTAGATATTTTGGCTGGAAACAAGACAAAAAACTAAGCTAGAAAAGCATTTTTTGCAGTGTGTGTTTGTCACAGGCTGATAGCTAGCAAGAAATGGTAAAGAATCTTTAAAGGCATTCTGGACAGAGGCCAAACAACACTACAACTATCTGCTGACAATCTATTGACGTGCAAAAAAAAAAAAAACAGAAAACAGACTTTTATTATTCTTTTTACAAAAATAATTTACAAAATCATTTTCAAATCCATGGCAAATGTAAACAATGGTTATATTACGCCACTTAGTGGACAGTCTTTGTCTCTACATTAACAGTAAGCTATTTTTCATGTTTACCACTAGATGGGGATGTAAGTACATATATAGCATGATACAAACACGAGATAGCCTACATATTTTTGGGGGATTGAAAAATAAAGCGTAATTCCTACCACAAGGTCATACACTCTTAAAAATAAAGGTGCTTTAAAAGGTTCTTGACATAGAGGAACCATTTTTGGTTCCACAATGAACCATTCAGTCAAAGATTCTTTAAAGAGCCATCTCTTTCTTACCTTTTTATAATCTGAAGAACCTTCTTTTGCCACAAAGAACCTTTTGTGAAACAGAAAGGTTCTTCAGATGTTAAAGGTTCTTTATGGAATTATTTAAACAAAAATGTTCTTCTATGGCATCATGAAGCACCTTTATTTTTAAGAGTGTACATTACATTTTTTTTTACAATCACTAGGATACACTTCTCAACACTGAGGTCACTTTTTCGAAACTCTTCACACAGCTCTCCTAACCTTTTCTAACTTGACACAGCAGTTCATTTCACATTCAAAAATTCACTAAAACTACCAAAACAATGCCTTCAATAATGCATGATTCTCTCTGTTTATAAATCATTGCAGTATATGTTACATGGTGCATGTTTACGTACAGTACAAACATTTTTTCTAAGTTTTCCCCTTTTGTATAGATGAAAGTGAAAAACTGTAATACTTGTGGAGATGTTCAGCTACATGCAACTGCTTTGACAGTATTTGATTTTTTACATTCAGAATATTTCTCAATATGATTTACTGTAGAAATGTTACAAGTTACTGTCTTATTCATTTTTGTACTGGGCTAGGTTTTAAACTTAAGTTTAACAGTTTTAAAAACAGTTTGTTAACATGAGCAAATTAAATAGTTTAGTACCTAAGTTTTGGTGGTGTTTGTGTCAATATAATTTGAAACATGTCACCAATGAATGCATTTTGTGCCAAAGCAATGATAATTGATCCACAATTTAGCCCAACAGACTGATGTTGTACTCGCTGTGTGAAGAGTTTTGAAAAAGTGACCTAAGTACACTCTTAAAAATAAAGGTGCTTTGAAAGGTACTTCACAGCGATGCCATAGAAGAACCATTTTTGCTTCCACAAAGAACCATTCAGTCAAAGGTTCTTTAAAGAACCATCTCTTTCTTACCTTTTTATAATCTGAAGAACCTTCTTTCGCCACAAAGAACCTTTTGTGAAACGTTAAAGGTTCTTTATGGAACCATTTAAACAAAAAAGGTTCTTCTATAGCATCGTGAAGCACCTTTATTTTTCTCCAAAGAAAATAAAAAATTAGGGGTCGTTGAAAAATACCACTAAAATGACAATGAACCAGAAATTTTAAATGTGGATCTTTGTCATTTTTTAATGATATATTTCCATAAATTTTGTTCTGGTTGTGGCTTTAGTGTCTCTGAGTGTTGCTGAATAATACGAGACATAAGAAATGTGAGAAACAAAAAAAGGAACTGGAACAGTTGTAAAGAAAGAAAGAGCTGTAAAAACCATGAATGTGAAGAAACACACTTAAAAACAACTTAAAACAGTTGTTATATTAAAATGTGCTGTGGTTAGACAGTATAGACACTCCTGTTACCATTTATTCTAACAAGACAAGCTTCTTCCCCCAATTAGATTTAACTCATAATTTAAATAACATGGTTCAGCTTCTACAACAACAGTCATTTTTACTTAGTATTACAGTTTTTTACAATCACTAGGACACATTTACCAATACTTAGGTCACTTTTTCAAAACTCTTCACACAGCAAGCACAATGTTGGTCTATATGGGCTCAATTGTGGATCAATTATCATCACAAAATAAAGTGCAATTCCTACCACAAAGTCATACACTCTTAAAAATAAAGGTGCTTTGAAAGGTTCTTCACAGCGATGCCATGGAAGAACCATTTTTGCTTCCACAAAGAACCATTCAGTCAAAGGTTCTTTAAAAAAAAACATCTCTTTCTTACCTTTTTATAATCTGAAGAACCTTATTTTGCCACAAAGAACCTTTTGTGAAACAGAAACATTCTTCAGATGTTAAAGGTTCTTAATGGAACCAAAAAAGGTTCTTCTATGGCATCGTGAAGGACCTTTATTTTTAGGAGTGTGGGTGGTACATTATTTTAAAAAATGGACCATAAGAAATGTTCTTAATATTTCTTTCTAAAACTGCAATGTTTTAAACAGAACATGTTCGGAAGTATTACTTTAATTTATGATTTTTTTCCCCCCGTCAGTATCACTTTCTAACCTGTTTATATTGTCAGTAGCAATGGCTATGACAAATTCTGTTTAAATTTACAGAAATCAGTATGAGAAAACCAAAATGTCTGAAAACGGTTAAGAACAATGTTGGGAAAAGTTACTTTTAAAAGTAATGCATTACAATATTGAGTTACTCCCTAAAAAAGTAACTAATTATGTTAGTTACTTTTTGATGGAAAGTAATGCGTTGTGTTAATTTTTAAATCTGGACAGGGCTTGCTTGTTTGTTTTTAATATAAAAAGTTCTATTTTTGTCAAATGTAAAAGCCTTTTCACACCAAAAGCTTCAGGCTTAGAGAAAAGTAAATTCCCGTCTGTACAGTAGACCGCAGAAGAAAAAATGTCAACTCTTCAGCAATAAAAAAGGAAAACAAATGTTAGATTATTTTGAGTCATTTTTGCTTATTAGTGAATTGGATCAACAGCAAAGACATCGGTTAATAAAATGGGATTAAATACATAAAGGATATTTGTATTATTGAACATTTAATTATTGCAGGTTTGCGTTGAATTTCAGTGTTTTTATTCATTTTGAGGAATACTGTATCTGTTTTTTCAGTGAGTGAGATTAATGCATGTTCACATTTATTCTAGAACTAAAATCTTACTTACAATTTCTCTCAACATGGGGACAGGAGAGCTTTTAATCAATAAATGGGGGAAAAACTAACTCAGATATTTTCTTGTCAATTAAAAAGTACTGCGTTACTTCACTAGTTACTAGTTAAAAAAGTAATATTATTACGTATAACTTGCATTACTTGTAATGCGTTACCCCCAACACTGCTTAAGAAAATATTACATTAAAATCAGTTGTCACCTATATAAAACAATCATCGTGTTATATCTTTTTCATTTTCCAACCAGGCAATGAAGTATTAATAATGTTTATATATATATTTTAAAGTGCTATAGGCCTTAGTTGTTAGAAATATTTCTAACAACACAAGCAAGGTTTTTTAGTATTGCTGAGATATTATTACTGAGTTACTTTTTGAATATGCCTATGGTTTTGTTCATTTTTATTTCAGTTTATTAGTAGGCCTACTTCAATATAAACGATAGAAAATGAATTTTAAAAGTTTTTCATTCATTTTATTTTATTTCAGTAAAAGTCTGATTCATTTCAAGTAGCAAAAATAGAGATGAGGCACGTAACTAAAGTGGTTCGTGCGCACAAACAGACAGAGAGATGGTGCGCGCAGGAGATCAGGCGCGCGCAAAGTGGCATTGAGAAGCCAAAGGGTGACAGGACAGTTCAAGCGCAGTTTGTGCATCATGACTGTCCTGCCACCCTTTGGCTACCGAGCGCGCACCTGATCTCGCGGCTGCGGAGCTGCTTGGAAACAAACTGCGGCGTCTCGAGTTACCGCGCGCGCGATCGATGGCTGATGTGAGAGCGACAGTATCGCGTTGCGCGCGCGGGGGAGACTGAGTATCGACGCGTGACAGATCGCTATCATAATCACACTTCCCCTCTTATCGCCTCAACTTGCTGAATAAAACATAGCGCTTTCCTGCCAAGAGCAGTCACCCCGAGCAAACTTATTCAAGTTCATTTCACACACTCCGAGAAAACACTCAAAGATGCGAAAGATCAAAGGAAAAAACAGGATCAATCTAAAAGCAACGTTTAAACTGAAAACAAATATGCTTGTGTTTCATTTCAAGAATTATTTCTATAAAATCAATCATTTCAGAAATATGCTCTGGTCGGGCTCCAGAAATTTTATGTGACCTTATTTAACCCTCTAACTCTAGCACCTTCTATTTTAATTCTATTCTTTAAAAAGCATGCCCTTTTAGACTTATTCTCTATTAATTTACTTGTCAGAATCAGAATCATTATAAGTCACTGTATTGCTTGTTTTCTTAAAAAAAAAAAAACTTAACAGCTTTTATTTTCGTTGTATTCTATCTATTTTAGGCCTCTAACACTAGCTTTTTTTTATTATTCCATTTTCTACTTATTAATTAAAAAACAACTTGATATATGTACTGTGTTAGGTTAAATGAGACTTGTCAAAGCACTTATGTTATTGCTCTTTTGTTGATTTTGATTGCTTCCATTGTCCTCTTTTATAAGTCACTTTGGATAAAAGCATCTGCTAAATGTAAATGTAAATGTAATTTAGTGGCATTCTAACCTTTTAAATTACCTTCAGCATTAAACTAATAATTATTGAGTATTAAACTAATCTTTTCCAATGTATATATTTAGTGACCCTTTTTATGCAAATGTAGAAGCCCCAAAGCTTCATAATATAGTTATCAAAAATAAATGCATGTGGCAGCTTTTATGCAAAAAGAGCATTTTTAATTGAAATTATCATAAAAACTTGATTTCAAGTGAGCTAAAATGGCAGGATGCGTTCAAATAAAGTAAACATCTATAAGACAGAGCCATGTAAATATGAATCCATTCTGTATTTTTCTGCATGTTACTCACATTTTATTAACCAGTCAGTTTTTAACATTTTAAAAGTAGTGTTTGTAATTTTCAATGATACTTCTAACAAGTATAACATGGATTTATACGCTGTCAATTAAAAAACATTTTTTTGTATTTTAGAGCTGAATGAAAATGCATTAAACTCATTCTAGCTGCCACACTGTAAAAAGTTTTCACCAGATTCAACTTAAAAACCTAAGTTCAGCAGCTGCCTTAAGTTTTTAAGTTAAATCAGCTTAAAACTACAAGTCTTTTCAACTTATTACAATAAAAATGAGTTGATGTAACTTGTGAGTTTAAATGACTTAAGTTGATTTAACTTAACATTTTAAGGCAGCTGCTAAACTTAAGTTTTTAAGTTGAAACTGGTGAAAACTTTTTGCAGTGCACTTGTTTCAAAATCATTAAAAATGACTATTCTTTGAGGAAAAAATACCCATTTTACACTGTTCAAAAGGGAGGAGGAACACATTTTTGTGACATGCGGTTGTCAAAAGTTAGTAAATTATGTTAGGTAATATGATTCTCAACACCTTGAGGAGAACTGACGTCACACATCCACTAAATATCATCTAAAACTGAGTTTTGACTAAGGTCACTGCTCTCAAAACAGTTAACACAGTGAGCTGAACACTTTGCAATTGTCCTAAACAGATATCAGATAACTGAATAAAAAGTTTTTTTTTTTTTTTTTTTACAAATGTGACGAACATTTATACACAACTTGTCCAAAAACAACAAACAAAATTCTGCAATTTGTCATTCTATCGAATAAACATGGTATATTTTCAATTGTCCCTAAGCTGATAACTATTCAATAATATGCAAAAAATGCAAGCGCAGCAAATATGTAGTAGATAAAATGCAATGAAATTCTTTTCCAGATGTAAATAAAAGGCAAGGACTCAGGATAATTCATGTATACGGCAAAGCACCACTGCGTTGCAAAAGACTGATCTGTAGTCATCAGAAAAGTTTGTTTGCAGTTCTTGCTGCTAAAGTTGCCACAAACAGATTTTAAGTTTAAATGGGTGATTTGTTTTTTTGGGGGGATAGCAGGTGCTGCATAACAATTTTTATTTCCTGTAGATATATACAATATACAGTATAGAAAACAAGATTTGTTGAAGATTTAAACATATTTTCATTAGTGCATTTGTGCAGCTGAATGTGTTTTATAATCAACAGAGAACATGTCTATAGATTTCATGTTAATATTTACTTTTAATAAATGCAATTCTAGAAAAAAGTGCTTAATTGTGCAGTAAAGTTGAACTGTTTGCTTAAGATCATTTTGTGTTGGGATGGCTGTGCAAATTATTTTGAGAATGACAAGTACACTGCATTGGAGAAAAGTGTCAAATCAATTGAGAAAACTATTTGTTTGCAAATTTGAACAAACCTGGTTTTGTATTTTATATGTAATACAATGAGAATCGGAATTCAGCCATGTGGTTTTAGTATCCAAACATGTTTGGGGCAATTATTACTCCTACACAGAATGGTTCTACTGCGTTTTGGTACTATGGTTATTATGGTAAATATTTGGAAAGGTTTTCATTTTTTAAAATAAAATATATATTTTATAAAACATTTTGAACTCAGAAATTGATAGAAAATCAAAGCCATAAATCTAAAATAGCTTTTAGTAAGATTTTGTTTGGGTGCAGTACCAAACTTTTCCCATTAGATTCCAGCAAAGCTCCACAAACACAAATAAATTATTTAGGACACACATATAAACCACACTCTGACATTCATTCAGACATACCTTCACAACTACAGCTGCATAATTCATCCAAATGACTCTATAATAGACTATAAACTGACAAAAATGGCACCGTATAATAAAAAGTTTTAAAAAAAATTCTGGAATCTTTGCCAACAAATTAAATGCCTATTAACAAATATTGCATCTTTTTATAGATAAATGGCAATGACATTAAAAATCGCAGTTTTAATGCGTTTCAATGAGATTTTTGTCCAAAAGGTGCTAAGAGGAACTATTTTTTTGTACATCCACTCTTAAAAATAACGGTGCTTTAAAAGGTTCACAGCGATGCCATAGAAGAACCATTTTTGGTTCCACAAAGAACCATTCAGTCAAAGGTTCTTTAAAGAACCATCTCTTTCTTACCTTTTTATAATCTGAAGAACCTTCTTTCACCACAAAGAACTTTTTGTGAAACAGAAAGGTTCTTCAGATGTTAAAGGTTCTTTATGGAACCGTTTAGACAGAAAAAGGTTCTTCTATGGCATCGTGTAGCACCTTTATTTTTAAGAGTGTAGTGTAAAATAGATGTATTAAAGGAGATGAGGGTGACATATTAGAATTCCAATAAAAATACACACCTGAGCCAAAATTTATGCAGTTAGCATTAACACATGCAAAATAATTACAAAAAATAAAAAATAAAACTGACAAAATTTGACTTCATGAGTCCTAAATAAGACATTTCCCAAAAGTTCATTCACTTTTCAGGTGTGTTCTGTAGGTGGGTTGTAATCCATTGTTTTATGGGATTATTATATCTGTGTACAATTATGTAGCTGTCAAGAAAGTGGAGAAATATTTTAACTAATAACAGACAGTAATTTGCAGAAAGGTCAGGAGTGTTATTTTTTCCCCTGCCAAGTAAGGATCAAGTATTCACTGCAGTGCTGAGTGATGAGTATGCATGTCTTAGACGGTACATATCATATCGTATAAACAAACCAAGGTCCAATAGACAATTCCCCACAAAATGACTGAAAAAGGACAACTCAAACATGATCAAAACACTCCAGACTTAAACCTATAAATCACAGATTTGACAGCAGTTTGTGATAAGATCTCAGGCTGATGCGTCACCTGTAAGTCAGGGCTCTAGTATTCAGAGCTTCAGGCAAAGCCACACACAGCATCCAGGTGCAGCGGCCCGAGGGAAAACGCCACACAGCTGGACAGGAGGAACTGGAGAACTACCTCAAGGTGCACAGCACCTCTGGCTTCAACTCAGTTCAGGAGCCTGGGAAATGATCTAAAACAGACACACTGTTAATGCTACTGTAATACATTTCTTTAGCACTACCATACTTCAGATCACAAGCAGCTTTTCTGAAACTCTACTTAAAACTGAATTTTTAAAGACATGCATGCAAATTTTTCCACCAGGCATAAATTTAAGACACTTCAAAAAGTACAATTTGAGATATCATTCGTGGTGTAGAAATTATGAGCGTAAGTGTAATACTTATAATAAAAAGGGTAATAATATGTGACCCTGGACCACAAAACCAGTCATAAGGTTAAATTTTATCAAACTGAGATGTATACATCATATGAAAGCTCAATAAATAAGCTTTCTATTGATATATAGTATGTTAGGATAGGACAATATTTGACTGAGATACATCTATTTGAAAATCTGGAATCTGAGGGTGCAAAAAAAATCAAAATACTGAGAAAATCACCTTTAAAGTTGTCCAAATTAAGTTCTTAACAATGCATATTACTAATTAAAAATTACATTTTGATATATTTATAGTAGGAATTTTACAAAAAAATCTTCATGGAACATGATCTTTACTTAATTTCCTAAAGATTTTTGGCATAAAAGAAAAATCAATAATTTTGACCCATACAGTGTATTTTTGGCTATTGCTACAAATATACCCCAGCGACTTAAGACTGGTTTTGTGGTCCAGGGTCACATATGAAAATTAAAATAACCACTTTAATATATATATTTTTAATGTAAGTTTTATTTATTCCACATGATCATTCTAATATACTAATACAGGGCTTGGCTGAATTGACTGAGAGTGCGACTATGAAAAAATATTTAGGAGCAACACGTGAGAAGTAAAGCAAGTTACATAATATTACTTTTTCCAAGTAACTAGTAAAGTCACACATTACTTTTTAATTGACAAGAAAATATCAGAGTTACTTTTCCCTCCATTTATTGATTAAAAGCTCTCCTTTGTTGAGAGAAATTGTAAGATATTTTAGTTCTAGAATAAATGTGAACATGCATTAATTCATCTCACCCACTAAAAAAACAGATACAGTGTTCCTCAAAATGAATAAAAACTCAAATCTACAATAATTAAATGTTAAATAATACAAATATCCTTTATGTATTTAATCCCATTTTATTAACCGATGTCTTTGCTGTCGACCTTCGATGATCCAATTCATCCACACTAATAAGCAACAATTACTCAAGATAATCTAACATTTGTTTTCCCTTTTTTTTATTGCTGAAGAGTTGACATTTTTTCTTCTGCGGTCTACTGTACAGACGGGAATTTACTTTTCTCTAAGCCTGAGGTTTTTGGTGTGAAAAGGCTTTTATATTTGCCAAAAATAGAACTTTTTATATTTAAAACAAACAAGCAAGCCCTGCCCAGACTTAAAAAGTAACACAAAAGTAACATAACTAGTTAGTTTTTTAGGGAGTAACTCAATATTATAATGCATTACTTTTAAAAGTAACTTTCCCCAACACTGCATGTGCAACTGATCCGATCAGCATATTCAAAGGTTTCGACGTGTTTTTGTAATAAGTAACGTACCACAGACATATCTCATGAATCCTTTAATAAAACAAATGTAGAGACAGTGATAATAAGAGATTAATTGTCTAGCGTAGATTAAAATTGATGAATAAAACGAAAGATGAGTGACAGCTTTTAATGATTTTTAAGAAGTTTGTAGATAAGATATTGATTCAATACAACAGTTAAATAATTAAGAAGTTAATATTAAGTGACTTACATTGTCTGACTATAACACTATTGCCTGATTTTGCTCTATTTTGTCGACAAAAATGGTCACTGTGCATCTCCATTCAAACACAGCGCTGTTTAATTTTCTGAATGAACTTGTGTTTTTTCCAATTTCCCATTCATAAAGTCACTTACCTTATTCCTGAATGAATCAGCCATTTGAACAAAAATGAATGATATGATTCGGTAATTAAATCAGTGACTCGCCGCCACCTACTGGCAGATTTAGTTTAATTTTTAAAGTATCTTTCAGTTATTTAAATCGTTTAATATTTATATATTTGAAATGTTACATTTAAACATTAATCTCAACATGAATTTATGAAATTAATTGCACTCATGCCACCTCTGAGCCTCACTAAACATATGAAAATACATCTACAAGCCACTCTTGTGTTCTTCTGTGCCACCTCTTGAGTATAAATTAATTTTGGTAATACTGATTTTATTTGATTGGTAACTTATTCTTATTCTGTTGTTTTAACTAGAAATTTTAAAAAGCTTAAAAATATTTTTTAAGGAGTCAAATATCACCTCATAATGGCAAGGCAAATATTTAATGAGATATTTTGATTATTGATTAAGAAGGTGCTCCGGAAATTTTGACTGTACTCTTTTTTTTTTTTACAGCACAAGTGCTCCTAAAAAGAAAAGTAAGCATAGAGCCCTGTATTTGACTTTTTTTTTCTTTTTTTTTTTTGTAGTTGTTTAATTGAAAATGTAATACCTTTGTTTGCACATTTTCTCAGGACATTTTTTGTAACATTTATATCTTTTCAGTCACTTTTCATGAATTTAATGCTAAATCTTTGCTGAATAAGGGGAAATCTTTGATATATTAAAATAAAATGATTTTATTTAAATATTTGAGCATTGCATATAGGGATGACAGCCTAATCAAACAGTAATTAAAACAACAAATCTAAAATCTTTTAATCCAACATTAAATTAAACAATTTTAATAGAAGCAGATCCCATCAGTTTACATTTGTTTTCTCTAGTTTTGTATTAAAACACATTAAATGAAACGAACAAACAACTTTAATAAATATGATAGCACTGGATAACCCGAAGTGTTAGATTTTCACTGTTCCGCTGAATATTTAAGTAACCTGACTGAGTGATTTCCTGAGACTGTCCTCTCAGGTCAAGTCCTGAGGTAACCCTTCTATCCATATATACTTTTAAAACACAATGAAATGTACATTTATTTGATCACAGTAAACCCCTTTCAAAAGCACATTCTAATCGTTTAAAACGTAAACATCTGTCATTTTCAACAACATCAGACAAATCTGTTAAAACAAAAAGGAACGATTTAAAACAGCTTTTCGTACAAGGGGTCAGCGGAGCCCACGGTGGAGGGCAGGGGTGTGAAGTGACAGTCAGCACATCTGGTCACATTAATAATGCAAAGAGCTTTAAACGGCAGTTTGTCACTTATTGAGTGCTGCCTGCTGAAATCCACCCTGACACCCAAGCTGCTGCCCAGGGACTCGACCAAATGAGAGTCGGATGGAGAGGATGAGAGGGGCACCAGACAGCGAGAGGACAAACAGCAACGTGAAACTTTTGTCTGATGAACACTCTTTCTGCTTTGGCTGTAAACGGTTAAAGAATCATAAAACACATTTAGTTTGGATATCCAAACGTTTATTTAGAGAAAAAGCCAACAGAATAAAAACCAAATATTGCATCATTTTATAGATTTTAGTGGGTTTCAATGAAGATATCTTTTGTACCTACACTTTTAAAGGGGTCATCGGATGCAAAACTCACTTTTACATGTTGTTTGAACATTAATGCGTCTTGGCTGTTTGTGTACACATCGATACAATGATCAAAATCCACCCAGTGGTAGTTTTTTTTAATCTTTAAAAGTAATATCATCTTTTTAAAATCAGCTCATTCTCAGCTTCTTGTGGGTGTGACGACACAGAGACAGAGGCCACTCCCACGATAGTTGATTGACATGAGCGCCTTACCTTAGCCCCGCCCTCACCGAGCTGAAACAGTCCGACTCCGATCTCCATTGTGTGACTCAGGTGCAGAGGAAGACAAGAATGTCTCATATTGAGCAATTGGGGTGTTCTGTTGTTGGATGTAATAATGAACATAGCAGTAGTCATTTATTCCAGACATCTGAGTCGCTGAAGACACAGAGGTTTAACATTACTTTCATTTTTAAATGGAACGCGCCGATCTCGATCAACATATGCGTCTATGTTCATGTGAATCGTTCCTGATGCAGCTTCACCCACAGCAGAAGTGAGTAGAAGGGTTTTTTATGCATCTTTGCAAACGGTCTTTCTTAATAATGTGCTTGGTGGCAAGTTTCGCCACTAAACGCCGCTGAAGTAAACATGACGGCTCATAAACTCCCAACAAGGAGGGGCGGGGCAAGCAGAGCTCAATGGCATTTAAAGGGACCACGCAAAAAAATTAGATGCCATAGAAGATTTATTTTTCTGTTTCACAAAAGGTTCTTTGGGGCAAATAAGGTTCTTCAGATTATAAAAAGGAAAGAAAGAAATGGTTCTTTAAAGAACCTTTGACTGAATGGTTCTTTGTGGAATATCCAAATGTTTATTTAGAAAAAAAGCCGACAGAATAAAAACCAAATATTGAATCATTTTATAGATTAATGGCCCCATCACAGTTTTAATGGGTTTGAATGAGGACATTTTTGTCCAAAAGGTGCTGAGGGGAACTATTTTTTGAACCTACACTCTTAAAAATAAAGGTGCTTCATGATGCCGTAGAAGAACTTTTTTGTCTAAATGGTTCCATGAAGAACCTTTAACATCTGAAGAACCTTTCTGTTTCACAAAAGGTTCTTCAGGTTATAAAACAAAAAGGTAAGAACGAGATGGTTCTTTAAACAACCTTTGACTGAATGGTTATTTGTGGAATCAAAAATGGTTCTTCTATGGCATCGCTTGAAGAACCTTTTGAAGCACCTTTATTTTTAAGAGCATAGTGTAAAATAGATTTTTTTAAAGAACATTAGGGTGAAATATTTCGAGGGACTCGACCAAATGAGAGTCGGATGGAGACGGGCACCAGACAGCGAGAGGACAAACAGCAACGTGAAACTTTTGTCTGATGAACACTCCGTAAGCAATTTCTGAAAGAATCATAAAACACATTTAGAAGTTTGTATAGCCAAAGGTTTATTTAGAAAAAAAAAAAAACATTTTTATACAACAAACAAAAAAAGGTTCAAATGGCATCATCTTTATATTTTGTCCCATCCAAATACAGTTGTCACAGTAAAAGGCAAACTATGCATTGCTCCTCGAATGCAAAAGATTGAATTAGCTGACATTTCTAATTAACACTTCACCATGAGCTGACAAGTGAGTGAGAGTTGTTGAGGTGTATGAGCGTCCAGGAGAGACTGGCTGTACTGGAACAGACGTGTTACACGTCAGCTTTACTTCCCAGTGATGAGTGGGTTCCTCAGCACCACGATGACCGAATCGCCTCTCAGGAACATCTTTGAGATGTAACGATCCTTGTTCACTGGCTTTGACTTCTTCTTGCCTTTGCCACTCTTAGGCACCTCCGTCCACATCTCTTTTACATTCTCCAGAACCATGTTACAATGTCTGAAAATCCAGAGAAAAGAGTGAGCACCTAAATCACGAAAACTATTGACTAGGGATGCACCAAAATGAAAATTCTTGTCTGAAGCCGAAACCGAACAAAATCAAACACTGGCCCGAATTTATTTATTTATTTTCACCATGTTTTAAAATGTAATTTATTCCTGTGATTTCAAAGCTGACTTTTCAGCATCATTACTCCAGTCTTCGGTGGCACATGATTCTTCAGAAAACATTCTAACATGCTGCTTTGCTGCTCAAAAAAACTAATTATCATCGTTATTGTTTCGAAATAATCGTCTATAGGCTGGAAATATTAGTTTATTTGAACAACTTTAATTTGAAATAATTATTGAGGATTGCATCGTAAAGTAAGTGCATGAAAAAAAAAAATCAAACCAGTCTTTAGTCGTAATTAACATTTTAAGCTTTGCCTAACTGACATGCCCTTTAATGCAAAATGCTGTTGGTATTGTTTTTCTTGCAGCTTTGTAATAACAATGTGGTCAAACTCTGAAGTGTTGCTCATACACATACAGTATGGCTGGCACGCTCCCCTTTAAGTCACAAAATTGACGTTGGGATAACAAAGCCATCTTCCTTGGTTTCACAATACTCAATTAATGACTGATGTTTTTAGAAGACGTATCTCTGCTGAATTTCTATTTTGTGCTATGGGCACAGCTATTGATATAGGCTGCAGTGGAGGTTTTTTTATGCTACTATTCTAAACTTCCGCTTTTCGAACGCAGAAGTGTAAAAAAAGGCCCATTAAGAAATGTATTACAATATAAATTGACCATATCGTCCAGCCCTAGCATATGTACAGCTGGCAAAGGAGTCATCTAGGTCTGTATAAAAAGTGTTCATTGCTTTTCAAATCGTTTTTTGAAGATGGCACACTTGGCACTGCTTGAGGATCTAGCTGCACATACCATAGGTAAAAGCATGTCATATATTTGCTAAAAGTGATGGAAAAACTGAAGGAACGGAATGGAAATCTCCCCTTATGGGGAGGTGGTTTAGGTGTGTTTTATGCAAATGACTAACCTTGGGCACATGGCCGCTTGTTTTGAACACTCAAATGCATTAAAGGCTGTATCAGCGATTCTAGGCTGAAACATAAAGTGTCACATTCAGCTGACCTTTCTTCACGATCCGCTCGCTGCCTGCCCCATAAATCGGCTGTAAAAAAAACGCGTCTCTGTGGTCAGCCTAGGGTCCGAGATATGCCAAAAAAACTATTGGTGCTACCAACCATTCCACAGAAAAACAAACCGTGTTCCAACCAATCACCGTCAGGGGGTTGGTGTTGTGGATTTTCGTACTGGTGCAGGGATGTGAGGAAGGCAGAGCGAAAGTCATGTGACATTTTATGTTTCAGCCTAGAATCGCTGATACAGCCTTTAATATAAGTCTAAGAACAAGACTAAAATGTTGTGAATCGGGCTGAAGCTCTACTGAGCACAACAATCTACACATTTTTTTATTAACTAAGACCCACTGTCTTGGCATATATAAACTTTTGTGTGTGTTATGCATTAGGATTGACTTTGTTATGCAATCTGTGCATGTCACTAAAGCTGGTGTGTAGTTACAGAGTACATTTATATAAAGCAATCACATCAGGTACCTGTCGAATGCTTTGACTCTGCCCAGTAGCTTCTTATTGTTGCGGCAGTTGATAAGAACCTGTGTGTTGTTTTTCACAGACTGGGTGAGCACTGAAAGCGGACCGGTGTTGAACTCTTCCTCTTCTCTCTTCTGGAGCTCCTCTGGAGTCATCTCAGATTTGGGCTTGTTTAACAAACTCCTAATAAAGAGAATGAGAGAGATGTTAGAAAATCTGAATAAAGAGCTGAGATGAATACCACAGCTTGCAGAGCATATATACAGCTACTAGTTAGAAAATATGTCGCGTTTAGTGACTTATGTGAAGAATTCATGCCTAAAATACCTCAGCTTTGACAAACAGCGATAAACAATAAACACTACGGCAAGATATTCACAGTAAAACTGTTAAAAAACGGAAGCAATGAGAAAGACAATGAATAAACAACCAAACACGACGTTTACAAAACAAACAAAAAGAGAGGAGAATCTTAACAGCCAATACAATAGAAAGTTCATTTGTAGCGGCTAACGTTAGCATTAGTGCTACTAAGTGATTTCTACAGCGGCTATAAAACTACAACATGGTTATTTAAATCCTTGCAGTAGCGTTCAAATGTTTATAATTATATGCTGAGTGCAGTAAAACTAACTTACATGTTTTATTAGGCTTCGGCTTCTTCTTCTTCACTGAAATGAGAGCAGCTGCACACAAGCGCCTCACGTTTCCACAACGTTAAAATCACTTCCGGGTCTGTGCCGCCTTACTGAGTTGTAAGTTCCGGTTCCGGTTTTGTAAATTCATAAGCTTGTTTTTAGCCAATTTTAGTTTTCATACGTGCTATTTAATGAGAAGTTGCCATTGTAATAAATGACCAGATATAGTCTGTTCCACTATTAGTTAACAGGTCATTCCTGGTATCCAGTAACATTTTGGCTCTATAAAGTTAATTTTTTTTTTCATGTTTTTAGCATTCTACCACCAAAATAGTGACATGTTTAACTATTAGGAATACATATTGGCCATGTTCAGGGATTTAAAAAAATAATAGTTATGGGTAGATTGTTCAGACACAGGCTGTGAAAATATTCCACCCTAATAGTCATCACAAATATTAATAATGTAAATGCTAATCAATAATGAGGTTTTCCTGGGTCATATATGTCCCTAATGCCATTCTTGAAACATAAAACAATTGAATTTTGTTTAAAAACATATATATGCTGTTAATGCTCCTCACATCATAAAATAAGACAAAAGGATGCCAAATATTTAAGTTTGCTGTCAAATTATTATTTAAAATGACTTGTCTAACAGGGTGGATTGGAGCATAACAGGGTGGAACACCAGTGTTAACAGGTATTGTTTGTCATCTGTAATGTGTGGAACTGCACCTATATAATATTGATTCAAAACAATACAAAAGAAAACCTAGATTTCTTTTGGGGGAGGGACACAAAAAAATAGATTCTGGATCACACCATTTTATTTATGGGGGTGGGATCATTCGTGTAACGGGGTTGAGGGGTTACTCAGGTACAGAAATAATTGTGATTTTAATTAATAATTAACAATTAAATTTGAAAAAAAAAAGAAACATTACCAGAAAAAGAGCACAAATAGATGTTTAGGTTGATATCAAAATTTATTGACTTTTTAAATAGTTTGATTTGGTATTTTCAAAGTAAACTTTCATCAAGGCCATGAGGGACATTACAAAATAGGTGGTGTCAAAGGAAAAAACTGTATTATTTCTCATAAAAAGATAAAAATTAGTTCAGTTTTTTTACACTGTATTAAAGGGTGCATTTCAATATATATGTAAAGCTGTTTAAATATAAAGTTTGGTGACCCAAGAGATGAAATACACCATAAGAGGTGAGAGGGACTCAAATTGTGCCATTTTCATGGAATGACTCAGCTATGTGGTTTCTTTTCACAATCAATCATAATGACAAGTGGCAAAGCAATTCTCTGCTGAGGTGGCTAGAGAAATAATTACAGTTTAGAGAAGTCAGACATAAGAAATATTTTTTGATTTATAATTAATTAATTAAACTAAAGATTCTGTAATTCGTTTAGATGAACTAAATTAACAGACAAACACAAATGCCCTGTTTACAGACACTTTTTATGCACAAAAACTTAATATTTACAAATTTCTATTCTTGTTTTTTCTTTCCCTGCCTTAATTTTCTGTAAAACAAAACAATTTCTCACATTAAGTGAAGAATCCATATTATAGCTACAATTATCTTTGTTATCTGTTACCTTTGTTCGTTGATTTGATAGCTTTGTTTGCTGCTGTGACTTAAAGACCTGCTGTTGCTGCATCTCATTTTCTCACAACTCTTTAATGTTTTTATATCTCCCCGTTTGCCTTAGTGGGCTGTCTTTTTTCCTCCAAGCTTGGGTTCTGGATTTTCCACCCTGTTATGATATTTTTATATCTCCCCACTTGCCTTAGTGGGCTGTCTTTCTTCCTCCAAGCTTGGGTTCTGGATTTTCCACCCTGTTATGATATTTTTATATCTCCCCGCTTGCCTTAGTTGGCTGTCTTTTTTCCTCCAAGCTTGGGTTCTGGATTTTCCACCCTGTTATAATGTTTTTATATCTCCCCGCTTGCCTTAGTGGGCTGTCTTTTTTCCTCCAAGCTTGGGTTCTGGATTTTCCACCCTGTTATAATGTTTTTATATCTCCCCGCTTGCCTTAGTGGGCTGTCTTTTTTCCTCCAAGCTTGGGTTCTGGATTTTCCACCCTGTTATGATATTTTTATATCTCCCCGCTTGCCTTAGTTGGCTGTCTTTTTTCCTCCAAGCTTGGGTTCTGGATTTTCCACCCTGTTATAATGTTTTTATATCTCCCCGCTTGCCTTAGTGGGCTGTCTTTTTTCCTCCAAGCTTGGGTTCTGGATTTTCCACCCTGTTATGATATTTTTATATCTCCCCGCTTGCCTTAGTGGGCGGTCTTTTTCCTCCAAGATTGGGTTCTGGATTTTCCACCCCGTTATAATATTTTTATATCTCCCCGCTCATGAAACTAACAAGGTGGACAATCCAGAACCCAAGCTTGGAGGAAAAAAGACTGCCCACTGGGGCAAGCAGGGAAATATAAAAATATTATATGTTGTAGCTGTAGCTCTTTGAGTGATAAACATTTAGCTTTCTAATCTTCTACAGATAAACAGAACTATGTCAGATATGTTTTTTACATTTTTTGACCAGACAAACATGGTCCATAACATAGCCTAACAGGGTGGAACTTTTAGACTGTGACAAACAGGGTAACATTTTAAAAGCTAAAAAAAAGGTAGGATTCAGAGTTGAGGCTTACCTCAGTCTGTACAGTTGAATTCAAGTGGGACAAATTAACAATATCACTTCTTTAAAATGGTCTCAATGGAATTGCAGTCTATTTTGGAAGGCAAGAAAGAACATACTAACAGGGTGGAAGGTGACTTTAGAGACACATATTAAAATTGTAAAAAAAATTAAAAAAAAAATTATATATATATATATTATATATATTATATATATATGTGGAAGTTGATTACTTTGCACTGAGGACATGATAAAACCGAATGCCTATATCAATAAAAAAAACTGTGTAAAATACAAAATTTATTTTTAAATGTGTATTATCTCTGTTTAAGTGATAAATAAGACCTAAACATATAATTAATAATAATAATATTATAAAAAATCCTATAAATATATGACTCGTTTTAAAGAAAATAAGTAAATCACAAAGTGACAGAAAAGTCACTGTATAACAGGAATGACCCGAACAAGTGTTAAATAATCATTCTTAAAATTAAAAAGTGACTGACTTTCCTATACTGCAAAAAATGCTTTTCTTACTTAGATTTTTTGTCTTGTTTCCAGCCAAAATATCTACAAATCCTTAAATCAAGAAGAATTTTCTAGATGAGTAAAATTAATTGTCTTGTTTTCAGAAAAAACAAGGCATAATTAAGTGTGTTTTTGCTTGAAAAATAATCTTGTTTGAAATAAGATTATTTTTCTTACCCCATTGGAAGATTATTTTGCGTGTAACTGTAATTTGCAAAAACTCACTTCATTTTGACTAATAATTAAACAAGACAATAATTTGTACTCGTCTAGAAAATCCTTCTTGATGTAAGAATTTTAGATATTTTGACTGGAAACAAGACGAATAATCTAAGTAAGAAAAGCATTTTTTGTAGTGTATATACATACATGTATGTGTGTGGTTTCAATTGCAGACACAATTATGCTTTTAATTACTATATGCTTGTAATGTTTGGCTACCTCTGCTACTTCTAAAATGTTTTGCTGTGATGAAATGCAACAGTGTGATGTAGTGATCTGCCTCATTGAAGTGAGCATGTATCGATAACAGAAGAATGTGTCTGGCCTCTTAGCCGTGGTGTGGGGTAATATTCACGGGGCAGGGGTCAGGTGTGTAGACCAAACAGACATGTCTTTGTTATGTGTCATGACTGACAGAAAAGACGGCTGTATGATGTGGTGAGTTTGTGAGTCGGACAAAGATGCGAGTCTGTACGCCGCTTAGGCTCCAGGGGATTGGCTTACTGCTTAGAGACAGGCGGGCGCCCACGGACCCCTATCCTACCCATGTGATTTCACAGGGTGGTGGGTTTGCTCAGGATAATCGCACCCTATAGTGTGGAGATTTGAGGATCATGTCTGTGGAATTGGTTTACAAAGCTTTGCTATCGTTAGAAAATGCACACCGAGCCCCGAGTCTTTCAGGTACGGCGGCTAATGTTTTCACCTCTTCAGATCACTTCCTTCCTCCCATCTTTAGAGTCTTACAAGTGCTCTTTACAAACAGAAACCAAAGTTGTTCAAGGAGCGTTTGTGTGTGGGTTTCTTTGCGATACACTATAAACCCAGATAAGTTGAATTTACTTAAAAAACATTAGGAAACTGGTTGCCCTAAAAAAATAAGTAATTTGAACTTAAAACAAATCAGTTTATTTACTTTAAAATGTTTAGTAATATTAATTACCAAGTTCAGTTCATTTAACTTAAAATTTTATGTAATATCAATTTGCAGTTAGTATAGCTACACTGCAAAAAATGCTTTTCTTACTTAGATTTTTTGTCTTGTTTCCAGCCAAAATATCTAAACAATCTTGAATCAGGAAGGATTTTATAGACAAGTAAAAATTGTTATCTTCTTTTTAGTAAAAACAAGTCAAAATTAAGTGAGTTTTTGCTTAAAACAAGCAAAATAATCTGCCAATGGGAAAGAAAAAAAATCTTATTTTAAGCAGACAACTAGATTATTTTTCTTACCCCATTGGGAGATTATTTAGCTTGTTTTAAGCAAAAACTCACTTAATTTTGACTTGTTTTTACTAAAAACAAGACACAAATTTTTACTTGTTTAGAAATTTTTTGCATTTTTTTTTTTGCAGTGTACTCGCTGACTCCCAGAGTGCATTGCGGCATTAATAAATTATGCAATTGCTTTGCTTTACTGTTATTATTTGCCAATTTTATGTGCTGTTTTGTAGCACAACAAAAACAGCAAATAAAATGGTTATTGTTATATATATATATATATATATATATATATATATATATATATATATATATATATATATATAAACTAGATATTTGTGGACGTTCTTAATTAGTAACTTTCTAGGACTTTCTACATTATAATAATAATATAAAAAGACTTTGTCAGTCTGTTGTAATTACAATGAGCACATAAATAAATAATAACACTGGATGAATAAAAATAAATGTATTAATTATAGCATAAAAGAAGTCTATGGTATGTCCATTTAGATTTA
Source organism: Garra rufa (assembly GCF_049309525.1). Lineage (NCBI taxonomy): Eukaryota > Metazoa > Chordata > Actinopteri > Cypriniformes > Cyprinidae > Garra > Garra rufa. The sequence continues at coordinate 5,857,181 of NC_133371.1, read as the reverse complement.
TTTTTAAGGGTGGCAAAGAGCTGTTAAGCTTTAGAATAACATTCAGTGTGCTAAATAAAATGAAAATGTTTATCTTCAGGTTTATACTGTACATCTGCTGTTATCCCATTAATATATATATATTAATGGGATAACTCACCTTCAGCACATGCATTTCCTAAATCCTACAACTCAAAAACATTACATTATATATTGACATTATCACTTTTAATATGCCAGAAAACTGTTGTAGATGCAATTTAGTCCTGGATCTTCAGAAAGAGCAAAAATCATTTAAAGTACTGCCGTTTCTGGGGAGGCTGAATAATTTTAATTGCAACTGTAATGTTACAACATGTTTTCTCAAACTATACATAAACCTTGAAGTAAGTTAGAAAAACTTGAAATGAAAAGTGTGCATTTGTGTGTGGTCCCACCAGAAGGTTTCAGGACACCTACCAGCTTCAGGGCATCATGTGGAGAAGCACATGCTCAGAAGATTTATATCTCAGCTGTTTCTATTGCAGGCTGTACATAGTGTGAGGGAGGGGTGTAGAAATTGTTAGTCATAGCTGTCAAACAGAGGCTGACATTTATTACACAAATTAAAGGAAAATAGTCTCAACTTACAGCAGCCTCTGGGCATCTCTACACCTGTCTATTTGTTTACCTCTCAGCTTTTCTCTCTTCATTTCCGCCTCTCATTGCCCTGCAGACAAATAATATAATAACTCAGCAAAAGTTACAGTTATCTTTTGCATCAGAGATTGTAGTTTGCCAACAGTAAGGTTACAGTGAAGCTGTCCTGAGAGGCGTCTTTACATATCTGTGTGTTCTTACTCCTTTCAAGTAATATTGAGAGGTGAGGTAAAGTTCACCAGAGCAAAATGTGATGTAATGTGTAGGCTGCAGGAAGCATTTTAGCAAATGTAAGTCGTAATAATAATAGGAGGAGTAGTATGCTGCCCTCCAAAGGCAAAGTGCAGTAACTACGCCAACACTGAAACTGAGAAAAATGCCTTTAAAGTTTTTACACCAGCTAGTCAAACATGTTGACACTCTCATCTCTCATCTCTTTTCTCTGCAACGGGACACAATTTAACCAGGAAACTTTGCCACAAGACAAAACAGTTGTCACAAAGTCCATTTTAGGCCTTAACTGAATTTTGACCAAATGTGTAGTTACTGCACTTTGCCTTTGGAGGGTAGTATGATATTCCTGTTTATTTTAAGGTGTCTTTGTACTAGTGTAATTATACATTTACAATAATAGTTCACCCAAAAATTGATTACTTGTGGATTATGTTGATGTTTTTATCAGCTGTTCTGACGGCACCCATTCACGGCAGAGGATCCATCGGTGAGACAATAATGGAATGACACATTTCTCCAAATCTGATGAAGAAACAAACTCATCTGCATCACTAAATTTGCAGCTAATTTTCATTTTGGGGTATTTCGAAATGCACATAAAATAGTGCCAATTGACCATATGCACAGAGCGTTCTTTAGAAACTCCGCACAATGATAAGCCAGCTCGTAAACTTCTGCTGAAGCTTATTTTACATGTGCTATATATATAGGTAGACACTCTTGAGACTCCTCCACTGCTTAGTTCTTATCAGTAATTGAGAAAAATAATATTTTGCAACATACGTAAATAATGCGCACAACGTAAATAATGATAGCAGCATCAACATTCAGTTTCATATTATTTAACATAAAATTTAAATGCGGAGCCTGGTAATCCCAGGACATTACCTGTATAGTTGTACATTTAAATGCTGAGAGCTAAACACTATCATAACGTGTTTAGGCTAACGTTAGCTAGCTAGCGATACTTCTCTTCAAGGACATCTTAATCATATTCTTGATAATCGGTGACTTGCCTAATAGTCATGAACACATTTTTAAAATCTTGTAATATTTTAAAGCCCTCATTATTTTTCAACTATACAGCTGTGCAATAAAATTAATTTTTAAAAAAATCACTTTTCATTCATGTCTTTTCAAGGAAAACATCTTTTCAAGATAAAAATGATATGAAATGACCCATATTACCTGAAGATGGCAGCAGAGGATCAATCACTGGCTGCAGCTGCCATTTCAACTTCCTAGTTGTTTCAGGACGTCTTGCTTTTTGATTTATTTTAAAATTACTAGTATAATAAATTGTAGTACTTTTACCACACTATTGTATATTGTATAGCAAGTGCAGAAAGTCATTAAAATAAATAAATAAATAAATAAGCTCAGACACAAACAGCCTATAAGGGTGAATTATTTAAATACTTATATATAGTTCGCTACGAATGAAATAAGTTAAATATAAATGGTATAAGAATTAAATAATGCACTCAATATGAATCGATGTGAATTTGAAATATTTTATATAGTTTAATAACTACATCTTTTAAGCTTTATCTTGAACTATAAAAGCTATTAAATAGTCTATATTTAACCAACACAATCTTGATACTGCTGTAGTTTTGTTACTCTGAATTTAGTCTGAATCATTTAATGCACAGCTGTTTTTTTTTGCCATCAGCTTGTCAGATGTTTCTTCCAGTTTTTGTTAATCATAGCAATTACTCGCACATATTTAGCCAATTTACTCGCAATTTTTTTTACCTGCCGTTTGTCATTCTTAAAATGCTATATATGACGTTTGGTTCTCTTAGACAAACAAAACTTTGCTTCGATTGTGAATGGAGTATGTAAAAAAAAAACAAGCAAAGTAGACTCATATTAAGGCACAGTACAGTTGACCGGAAATGACTGAGCTGGCTTGTTTAAACAAGGAAGTTATCCGTGCATATGGTCCATTAGGGTTTGGTTTAAGGTTAGTTGCATGTAAATATGCATAATTTACTCTTTTCCTATTTAACATGTAACATGCATTATAAAAAAATGTGTTTCTCCATTTATTAACTAGCTTAAAAAGCACTTAAATTTATTTTATTAATTTTATTCAATAACAAATAGAAGTAATAAAAATACATTTCAAACACAGATTTGGGAAACGGCATGAACTCAGTGAGGGCATGTAAGGTTTGCTCGCTGGTCCGTTTTTGTGAGGTGAAACCTGTACTCAGTAACTGGTTTCCTTGGTTCAAGGGCAACACATTTCATGGAGCTCACTCAATTACCGCAACTTGTACAAATGTGAAAAACCACTTGTGTCTATTTGAAGTGGTGTAATCTGATGAAAGTGATTTTTTTTATTTCTAGTGTGCTGTGGTTGAATTCTCTCTCTTTCTCTTTGAATTTCCTCTATCATCTCTTTTTATCTCTCCCCTCCTCAGCCATTTGAAAAAGGAGACCCACTTCATTACTGAGCTGAGGCTGTGATCGCACTCTAGGGACGCTCAGACATTGTGTGTGTGTTTGAGAGAGAGAGAGAGAAGGGGAGAAAGATGTGAAAAACTAATTTCCAGATTTGTTCTATAGACTCAAGCTAGACCTGTTTAATCAATTTTATTTATCATTGTGTTGTTACTTAACAAACATAAACCATTTCATAAAACACTGCATTATAGTAAATCATAAATTCCTAAATTCAATATATTGTTTAATAAATCGATAATCTATTAATTCATACACTACAAAAAATGCTTTTCTTACTTAGATTTGTTGTTTTGTTTCCAGCCAAAATATCTAAAAAATCTTAAATCAAGAAGGATTTTCTAGACGAGTAAAAATGATTGTCTTGCTTTAAGAAAAAACAAGTCAAAATTAAGAGTGTCTTTGCTTGAAACAATCAAAATAATCTGCCAATGGGGTAAGAAAAATAATAATAAGAAATTGGCAGATTATTTTGCTTGTTCTAAGCAAAAAATCACTAAATTTTGGCTTGTTTTTTTCTGAAAACAAAAAAAATTTTTTTTACTTGTCTAGAAAATCCATCTTGATTTAAGAATTTTCAGATATTTTGCCTGGAAACAAGACAAAAAATCCAAGTAAGAAAAGCATTTGCAGTGTAGGATGAGTTTAAGAAGACGGCATGTCATGTGAATTTTTCAAACAGACTTAATCTATTCTGTTTCGCCTGTATAAATCACAGCATATTGAAAATGAAACACTATTAAAAGTTATTAAATGGACAGTTTTATATATTTCGTCACCTTAGAATTATAAGGTTCTATCTGACATTTTTGTCAAAATTGAGTTATTTATATAGTCTTATTCTGTGACAATTGGTTTACATTATTTGATGTTTCTAAGCTGTGTACATTTTGGGCCTTTTTTTAGAAAACAAAAATGGTTCTATCTACAGAAGTCTATGGAATGCAAAAACTTTGAAGCTCAATATCTCGAAAGTGCTCAGAATGCAGATAAACCTTATAATTCTAAGGTGATGATTTGTATGAGGACGTTAATTGGAAAATAAAAAAATAAATAAATAAAAAAAACAACGGTTAGGTCATTTAGTCTTGCAGATGTGAACTACACTCTTAAAAATAAAGATTCCAGAAGGGTGTTTTTGCAGTGATGAAATAGAAGAATTTTTGGTTCCCCAAATAACCTTTTAGTGAACGGTTCTTAAAATAACCATTTAGAAGAACATTTTAAAAGTCTAAAAAACCTTTTTTGATTATTAAGAACCTTTTCTACATTTGAAAGGCTCCACTGATGTTCAAGGTTCTTCATGCACCTCGATGCCAATAAATGACCTTTATTTTTAAGAGTGCATAGGTTATTTCAGGTCCTAAAGGTTTTAAAGTACAAATAAAACAATAAAATTATAACTTATTTAATATTGTGCATATGCATTTTAAATATATATGAAAAACTATTACCTGTCTGGAATTTAAAAATGGGAAATTCTGTCATTTAACAATTAATGAACAAATAATTGTCAGCAACAAAAGTTCCTCCAAAACATTTATTTCCTTGAAGTGGATACATGTTTGTGTCAAGACAAAATGACAGGCCAAGACCTGCAGGCTGTGTAAAGCTAATTCATTGTATGAAATAGGAAATAGTCACACAATCAGGATTATGTGAGTGACTGTAAATGCTGAACAACACCAAGACACCTGACATATGGAAAAACACCGGACAGAATCATGCACTTAAACATATTGCATCCTAACTCACCCAAACTACTCTGCGCCGTATATAAAAAAAAAAACATGATAGCATCAAAACGCTTTGACAGACATATGTGGTCAGAACAAAACATGATTGTTTCCTTTAGCTACTTCCTTTTTTTATTAAGAAGTGCACAGTTTTTAAACTCAGCGTGTTGCCATCATTTGCTTAAAATACTTTGGGTAACTTTTGTTCCAGTGGAATTCATTTTTTATTTTTGGGACTAAAAATTGCAAAAGACTGCATTTGATTTGGCCACAAATATTTGGCCTTACAGGAAAATAATGCATAAAAAATAACACAAAAACAACACAAACTCTGTGTTAATAATACACTACAGGTCAAGATAACTGAGTTTTTTTTTTATGTTTTTGAAAGAATCTATATTCATTAGGGCTGCATTGATAACATGAAAAATATAGTAAATTTATTGCTGTGAATTTTCATCATTATTACACATCTTTAGAAATCATTCTAATATGCTAATTTGTTGCGAAACAAACATTTCTGATTTTATTCAGCAAGTACACTCTTAAAAATAAAGATGCTTCACGATGCCATAGAAGAACCTTTTTAGTCTAAATGGTTCCATAAAGAACGTTTAACATCTGAAGAACCTTTCTGTTTCACAAAAGGTTCTTTGTGGCAAAAGAAGTTTCTTCAGATTATAAAAAAAAAAGATAAAACAGACATGGTTCTTTAAACCTTTGAGTAAATGGTTCTTTGGCATCGCTGTGAAGAACCTTTTGAAGCAACTTTATTTTTAAGAGTGTGTGGATAGACGAAAATATAAGCAGCAAAAACATGTTTTCAACATTAATAATAAAAAGAAACAACTAAGCACCAATAATAATTGCTAATAATTGAGCAGCAAATCAGCATATTAGAATGATTTCTAAAGGATCATGTGACACTAAAGACGATGCTGAAAATTCAGCTTTGCTGAATGTTAAATTAAATTATAATATTTCATAACACAGTTTATCATATCCTAATACTATTGCTATTTTGCTATATTTTAGAGAGCAAGAGACTTCCTTCAAAAACATAAAAACCTACGTTTTTTTTTTTTACCTGCAGTGTAATAATAATAACAACAATAATAATAATAATAATAAATACTTGTTTAAAAAAAAGCTTTGGTCCCACTTTACATTAGGTGGCCTTAACTACTACACTGCAAAAAATGCTTTTCTTACTTTTGTCTTGTTTCCAGACACAATATCTAAAAATTCTTAAATCAAGAAGGATTTTCTAGACAAGTAAAAAATGTTGTCTTGTTTTCAGAAAAAAACAAGTCAAAATTAAGTGAGTTTTTGTATGAAACGGGCAAAATAATCTGCCAATGGGGTAAGAAAAATAATCCTGTTTTCAGTTTGAAATAAGATTATTTTTCTTACCCCATTGGCAGATAATTTTGTTTGTTCTAAGCAAAAAACTTGCTTAATTTTGGCTTATAAATAATAATAGAAATCTTTAATTAAGAATGTTCAGATATTTTGGCTGGAAACAAGACAAAAAAATCTTTTTGCTGTGTATGTACTTACATTTAAATTAATCTTTTGCTACAATGCACTTATTGTGTACCTGCATGTTTTTACATTGTACTTATATTTTTAAAAATACCTATGTACATCTGTAATTAATTTCTGTAATGACTTATTATTAAATAGTTGACCCATCCCTTACCCTTAATAGAATCAAAAGTGTTTTGCAATACAGTATGACCACATTAAGTATATTGTACTTATTCTCTGATCTAAGTACATAGTAGTTAAGGCCACCTAATATAAAGCTTTTTATCAAACAGCTGTGTTAAAATGCGGAAAGTAATTAGGAATGTCTGTGCATAGTCCTCCAATGTAATCAGAAGCAGGAGATGGCTTTCCCGGGAACAACTGTCCAGAAGGAGACGTTTTGGAGAGGTAAGCGTCCTCCTGCGCCCAGGGTGACAGTCCCGCTGTGTGAGGCACCTGATGGGAGTAAAAGTAACTGGATTGATTGGAGAGTAAATTAAAAGAGCAGGGCGCGGAGAGAGGCAGAGGCACAGAGGCAGATGTGGAGAAGGAGGAAGCGGAGGTCATCTGTTCACAACCCATGCCATAATAAGTTGCCTCTTGGCCGGATGGGAGAAGAAGTCTTTCCGCAGCGGGAGCCACCGAGCTGAAGTGGCGCGAGCTTTGGGAGAGAACTGAGGCGTAGTTGTTGTGGTGACCCGCGGGGTTCGGGTGGCGATGCTGGAGGGTTACGAACGGCGGGACGGGCCAGTAAAACGACCCCGCGAACGCTAGTCCAGCGGCGGTGGAGGTGGAGGACAGCCGCGCGGCTCTCTTCATCCCCAGCTTGGCTCGGGATGCCGCGGTGGACCGGCGCCTGAGTTTCCCGGTGGTTCCGCCGATGAACACATCATCACTGGATGGATCCAGCATCCAGTAGTTGCCTTTTCCAGGGTCATCGTAGTGGCGCGGCACTTTAACGAAGCACTTGTTAAGGCTCAAGTTGTGTCGGATGGAGTTTTGCCAGCCTTGTCTGTTTTCTCGGTAGTACGGGAAGTTCCCCATGATGAACTCGTAGATGCCGTTGAGGGTGAGCCGACGCTCCGGACTCTGGCGGATGGCCATCATGATAAGCGCGTTATAACTGAACGGAGGCTTATCAGGTTTACTCTTCTTTTCTTGTCCAGCTACTTCACACTTTGCCTCTTCAACTACCTCTTTTTTATCTGGTCTGTTTGCTAATTCGTTCCGCTCTCGTATCTGCTTGTCTTTTCCATCATTTGACTGATTGGAGCGCGCTGGCGGCTTCGCGGCGCGGGAGCGCGGTGCTTCGTGCGCGGCGATAGTGTCCGTTCTCGCGCGTTCGTGCCGGAGCAGCAAGCTGCTGATGCTGAATGAGGACTTGTGAAAAAAACCCACGGGGGCTTTTAGTTCCTCCATGTTTAAAGGTGTCCAACAGAACTTAAAAGTTCAACCCAAGTGCCCGCTCATTCTTCAGAGACGTCCGATGAAAACAAAACAAAGATCTGATAAGTTTCCAGCACAGCCAATCTCTCTGACTGATCAATGAACTCCAAGGCTCAATTATAACACTTCGGAAGCCGGTGAAACTCAAGCCTCTCACCTGAGACCGCCCTTCTGTTTACACATTCATCTGAGTCAATGCCTGTCAGAAACGAGCGAGGCAAAGCAAAACGACGTTATGCTAAGGAGTTGAGACAGACGACAACACTTGGGGATGTGAGTAAACAAACAGCTTAGGATGGACATGAGCCCTGATCTCTAGAGGATGGCCTAGGCTCCATAAGGGAGCGCGCACTTATCGGGCAAAAATAGTGGCCTATCGGGGAGAGTTGCAACATGCCTTATTTCTTCAAGCAGGAATAAGATACAGAGATGATATTCATACTGCACATGTTTTATTGGCCCCTCATACTTCCGGGAAGAAATCAGCCACATGCGATCATTCCTTTAACCAAAAATCATAATCATGGTAAAAAGTAATTTTTTTAAAGATGAGATAGCGTCTAAGTTGTTTGTGCGACGAATTGTAAAAACATAACATTTTAATCAGTGCTTTAGCTACACATTGTTGCAATCATCAACATGCTGTCCCTTACGGCTACATTGATTTAAAAGCTTGCCACAACATTACATAATTGTCATTTTATAATGATAATAATAATGAACCCCTTAAAAAGTTAGTTATCTCTTCTTTTTTTTTAAGCGAATAGGTTAAAAATCTTGTTACTTAAAGGAGTAGTTCACTTTCAGAACAAAAATGTACAGTAAATGTACTCACCCCCTTGTCATCCGAGATGTTCATGTCTTTCTGTCTTCAGTCGTAAAGAAATGATGTTTTTTGAGGCAAACATTGTAGGATTTCTCTCCATGTAATGGACTTCTATGGTGCCCCCGACTTTCAAAATGCAGCTTCAAAGGGCTCTAAAGATCACAGCCAAAGAAGAAGGGTCTTATCTAGCGAAACAATCGGTTATTTTTTAAAAACATTTACAACTTATATACTTTTTAATTTCAAAAACTCGTCTTGCAGAGCTAGACAAGACAACCATTTGAGGTTTAAAAGTATATCAGTCAGATTTTTTTTAAAGATGAGATTTTTGGTCATAGTGTCTAAGTTGTTTGTGTGATGCATTGTAAAAACATAACATTTTAATCAGTGCGTTCGGAGCTTCTTATAGGCGTAGTTAGCTTGTATCAATGAAATGTTGTTAAGCTAATATACCAATTTTATCATGGCTTACCACTACATTGATTTAAAAGCTTGCCATAACATTACGTAATTGTAATTTTATAGTGATAATTCTAATAAACCCCTTTAATAGTTAGGAATCTCTCCTTTTTTAAGTGAATAGGTAAAAAAAATCTGTTTCATTTACTATTCTTTGGTTGTTTTTTTTACAGCCAATTTACCTTATTAAAGACTGTGCCTGTGCACAAATAAAATAAAGAAATTGCAAAATTATATTTAAGAATGATTTAATTACATTTTATTGAATGTTGCAGCTGTCCCCTTTTGTGGACAGTAACGGACAGATGTAGCTTTATTGTATTAAAATTACAGCTTTCTAATACAAACAGTCTCTGAAAAATTCCCTTATAGGTTTGCTCATTCTTTCAATTGCTTCTTGTTCAAGTCATTTTACTGTATAGTTTTGGAGAAAATAAAAGGCAAATTAGCCCAAAAAAACATTTAAGCATTTGCATTTCCCATTTTCAGACACTCATAAAAATCTTTCCTTTGCTCATTCTTTCAATTGATTCCTGTTCATATTCATCCTGACTATTAAAGGCAAATTAAAAATTAAATTATAAAATTAAAGGCAAATTCACCCAAGCCTGAGTGCGCATCCTTGCACTTTTACAATATGTCCTATTTTCAAGTAATTAGCTCTATAGTTTTGGAATAAATTAAGAGAAGTATATTCTTGCACTTTTTTGTATTTATTCACAAAAAAAATTAATTATTTGCATAATTATATTTATTAATGAAAACCTAAATCATTGTTATATGGTTGCACTGTTACAGGAAAAAAAAAAGTTTTCATTTTGCAGGAACATAAACAGGGATCTGGACATTAAGATTTTAAAAATAAATAAAAATACATATAAAAGAAAAAATAAATATAAAAGGTGCTAGAATGATATTCGATGCTTAGGATTAATTTTTATTTTCTCCAAAAGTATATTTGGGACGGTTGCAACATGTTTTGCATTTCCTTTAGTTTCTCAGAGATGGTTTGTTAGAAAGCCAAACTTTTAACACAATAAAGCCACGTCTGTCAGCTACTCACTCATATTGCTGTAACATGTGTGCATATGATAATATACGTGCAATTTACAGTTGAATAGACAAAGTGAAATGTTGCAACCGTCCCCCCAACAGGGGACATTTTGCTTTACGTTTAAATACATAAAGGCAGATGTTATATCAGATTAAACATGAGAAACTGCCTATTCAGATAATACCAGTTGTCAATTTTCATAGAACTTAACTGCAATTTAAATTAAGAAAGATGTGAAATTGTAAAAATGTGCTTTTAAATTAGTTTTACATAAAATTTAGCTCATTTGTAAGTGGTTAAACTGACCCTAACTGATGGCTTTTAGTGATGATTTAATTTCCAGTTTAAACATTTTTTTAGGCTACTACACTCTTAAAAATAAAGGTGCTTCACGATGCCATAGAAGAACCTTTCTTGTCTAAATGGTTCTATAAAGAACCTTCAACATCTGTAGAACCTTTCTGTTTCACAAAAGGTTCTTTGTGGCGAAAGAAGGTTCTTCAGATTCTAAAAAGGTATGAAATAGATGATTCTTTAAAGAACCTTTAAATGAATTTACCTTTTAAAGCACCTTTATTTTTAAGAGTGTAGTTGAGGGTATGAACATAGCACAAAGGCAATTGCAAAATGAATAAAGTACAACAGTAAAAGTGCAAAAAATAAACAGACTAGCAGATGAAGTTATTACTGAATAATAATAAGTGTACATTAAGTGAAAGAGGAAATACGAGTAGAGAAACAATGACAGTAAATACGAGTTTAATGCTAGAAACACAGACACAAGGACGATCATTGACTGCCTCCTAAAAAGGCATTTATGCAAAACATTAAATACACATGTCAGATGGACAAAAAGAGCTCAAAAATAAATAAAAAAACACAATTGCAAATCCTTTCGTTTTCTAGGATATTTTAACACCCGAGTATTAATTTATTGCACGTAACTGTTCAGTCCATCTGAACTAGGTTTTTGGTACAGAGAAATGACAAACATAACTTAATTGAGATTTTGTAGATTTCAAGGCTAGTCTTTAAATGAATCATCTGTAAAATATCCCTCATCCAAAAATCATATAGAGTTGCTAATGTAATTTCTGTTATAATTTGTATCCAACCCTGAAGGTATCAAACAAGATTTTTACTATATAACCTGAATTTTCAGTTTTTCAGTTTTTCCTTTGAGTGCACTTTTAATTATGCCCTTCAGGACTGGTTCCAAATTTTAATAAAAATCAATCCATTAGTATTCCTTTAGGATATTTCGACAAGGGATTTTTTCAAGGCACTCACAACTGCAAAATGTAACACAGTATCATTTTCACATTCACACATTGCTACACACACAAGCAAGGATTTAATGCAACTTATGCATAGAAAAGAGGTCAATGGGTCAATGGTTTTGTAATTGGTCTCTTAGTTTTGGTAGTAGAGTGTATAAATGTTCCCCTGGACACTCAGTTTTTGCCACATCTCTGTGTCCCACAAGAACGAAACTGGGCCGCACATGACCGTGAAGCACTCCAATGTGCAGCAGTCTCAGCAGAGCAGACAGTGATGCAGAACTGGGCAGTTCATCTACACACAAACAGAAATGTTCTTTAGCACATGTTGAACATTTGGAATTCATTATTACACGATGTCTATTTTCCTTTACAAACTCACTAAACATCTTAACAGAACATTAAATAATTGCATTATTGCAATAATTGCAATTGCAAATAATAACACCACAAATTGCATTCATTCTAAAATCAGTCGTATTCTCACCACTGAAGTTGCCCATGAATGCGACGCCAACAGAATTGAAGTTGTGTTCTTTTGCATGGGCCCCTACGACCCCCCATCCTCGCCCTTCATACACCATCCCATCTCCAGAGATCAGAAAGCTGAGGAAAGACAGATGAGTGGATGGATGAGTAATGTATAGAGTCAGTCCTGATTTGTCAGCAGAATTTAAACATGACTTTTTGAGATAAAATATAAAAATATTGTGTGATTATTATTATTATTATTATTATTATCAGTGTTGGGGAAAGTTACTTTTAAAGTCCCCCTGAAATCAAAATGAAAGTTTTTTTGGCTTTTAGTGTGAATATATTAGCCTTAAGATTATCTATAAGCTAGTGTGCTTCAAAACAACGACAAAATTCGCGTTTACAAGATATGGGCATTCAAAACTTACAGTCTCGTCACTTCCGCCAATATGAATCAACGATTTTGATGATATCACCGTGCGCTTCAGTTTCTCATCAAACGTTCTGTCCAATCAAATGCTCTCTAGAGTCCGTAGTGTCCCGCCCCCTACACAGAGACGCAAAAACACGGAGCAGATCATATGTGCGATCGGCATGTATTAAACTACACAGCCTCAGCATGATTATGATCACTATTTTATTTTAGCAAGAGTTTCATATTGAATCTGTGGGGTAATTTATTAGTCTGTGGCTGTCATAAGCTACAAATGCGGCTTTACGAGCTCAACGGCTCTGGCCCGAACAGATATTAATGGAACGCTATTGGCTATTCAAAATAAGTGGGCGGGGCTGGGCGATATGTTTTTGTTTCAGTTAAAAGTACGTCACCACATAGAATAACGCTGCGTGTTTCAAGGCACTTCAGTGGACCTTTGAAAGTAATGCATTACAATATTGAGTTACTCCCTAAAAAAGTAAGTAATTACGTTACTTAGTTACCTTTTATGGAAAGTAATCCGTTAAGTTACTTTTGCGTTACTTTTTAAATCTGGGCAGGACTTGTTTGTTTTTAATATAAAAAGTTCTATTTTTGTCAAATGTAAAAGCATTTTCACACCAAAAGCCTCAGGCTTAGAGAAAAGTAAATTGACGTCTGTACAAAAATGTCAACTCTTCAGCAATAAAAAAAGGAAAACAAATGTTAGATTATCCTGAGTAATTTTTGCTTATTAGTTATTGGGATTACATATAGGATATTTGAATTATTTAACATATTTAATTATTGCAGGTTTGCATTGAATTTCAATGTTTTTATTCATTTTGAAGAATACTGTATTTGTTTTTTAGTGAGTGAGATGAATTAACGCATGTTCACATTTATTCTAGAACTAAAGTAACATCTTACTCACAATTTCTCTCAACATGGGGACAGGAGAGCTTTTAATCAATAAATGTTTGGAAAATGTAACTTAGTACTTATTGGAAAAAGTAACTCAGATATTTTCTTGTCAATTAAAAAGTAACGCGTTACTTCACTAGTTACTTGGAAAAAGTAATATTGCATTATAATAATGTGCTACACCCAGCACTGGTTATTATTATTTTAAAGAAGAACACATTGAGACATTCTTAATAATCCGCAGGGAACTTGCCTGTGTGTTTTTGTTTGTGTATGTGTCACATGACACCAAAATGACTTCCTGTTTTGCTCTTATTTGTGTATAATAATAATAATAAACATAATTACGTTATGCCAGGCTACTTATGTAAACATTTTTCTTTTATAGTTACACCATTAAGAATTTTAATTCAGAAATATTCATAGTATTTTAGTCTCATTTTAGATTCATACAAATATTACCCAAACAATAGCGCTGAATTACTTTTACATCCAAAGTTGATCTACAAGCATTTTCGCAACATAATGACATACTATATGCATTTGTATATGTAAGATCTTAATTGCACTGTGATATAAAGACTAGTCAGATATTAAATGTATCGTTTTATTATCTTACTTGTAACCGATATCGTCGAAGCCCCTCTCTTGCATGTGCATGTGTTGGATGTGCGCGAGCTGAGAGGCGCTATCTCGCGGGTGCGCGCAGTACCGGAGCGCTGTGTGGTGAACGATCACCGTCTGCGCGGGACTCTTCATCTCGGTCCTGACCCGAGGTTCCACGGCGTTCCAACCACGTCGACACACTACAGCCACTGCGAAACAACAGTGCGATCAGATAAACATGCAACGACAGACTATGCACACGATCGCTTGTGGACGCTTGCTCTCACCTGCATTCACATCCACGGTTTCTCCAGGTGCGTATCCGTCCATACCGTTCATTTCTATCAAACCCGGTAAATGTGCATGACTTGCAAACTGTCGGGTTTAATAGCCGTGAATGACTGGGAGGGACAAACATGTTGAGCTTCCGCGTACTTTCCTGTCTCGTGCAGATTCAGGTAGTCCTCCAGGCAGATGAAGAAATCTCACTGCACGGGTTTTTCATAGCGAACAATGGAAATGCCAATGTGAATAGGCGATATTTTATCATTGCAAAAATAACAGAAGTGACAGCTTGGCAGAATTGCATAACATAAAAAGAGGCAGTCACTTGCATGAATGCTTTGTGCAATTGCACAACTACTTCTCTAAGTACAGTTGGAAAAATCAAACCTTGATTAATACTAGAGTAATTCATTTGTAGCCTACTTTGATTCAGGCAGACACGCTGGTAGTGGCAATGCAACAGCATCATCAACAGTGTGAAATTGCTTTATGCAACAAGATATTAATACAGAGAATCAGGTTTAGTAAACATTTCACCTGTGGTTGAAAAGTTTTACACACTTTCCAGGAGGAGTCGGAAACACCGCGTTCAAGGTTTGTGTGTCAAAGCGTTCCGTAATCACTCTGCGCCAGCTCCATTCCGGGTTTTTACTTTGTACTCTCCATACACAACTGAGAAAAAAATATTTTTAATGCGATTTTTCTGATAAAAACTCCAGTTGAGATTTTTTTGTTTAAGAGCTATACAGGTTTGTACAGCTACACAATATAGTCAAACATTTTGTGATTACAAATTAGCTGTGAAATAATAATAAAAAAGATTATTTAAAATGTTATTATAATATATTTTACAGTACAACTTTAAAAGTGCAATACCAATATGTGACGCTGGGCCACAAAACCAGTCTTACGGGTGTTAAGGGAGATGTAGGCTATGCATCATCTGAAGGCTGAATGAATAAACTTCCCGTTGATGTATGGTTTGTTAGGATAGGACAATATTTGGCTGAGATACAACTGTTTGAAAATCTGCAATCTGTGGGTGCAAAAAAAAATCTAAATATTGAGAAAACTGCCTTTAAAGTTGTCCAAATGAAATTCTTAGCAATGCATATTACTAATCAAAAATTAAGTTTCGATATATTTACAGTAGGAAATTTATATCTTCATGGAACATTATCTTTACTTAAAGGAGTAGTTCACTTCTAAAACAAAAAATTACAGATTATTTACTCATCCCATTGTCATTCAAGATGTTCATCTATTTCTTTCTTCAGTCGATAAGAAATTATGTTTCTTGAGGAAAACATTTCAGGATTTCTCTCCATATAATGGACTTCAATGGTGCCCCCAAGTTTGAACTTCCAAAATGCAGTTTAAATGCAGCTTCAAATGACTCTAAACGATCCCAGCTGAGGAAGAAGGGTCTTATCTAGCATAATAATTATTCTCTTGGTAGTGAGACCTTATTTGTACTTTGATTCAGGCAGACACGCTGGTAGTGGCAATGCAACAGCATCATCAACAGTGTGAAATTGCTTTATGCAAAATTAATACAGAGAATCTGAGGTTTAGCAAACATTTCACCTGACGTTGAAAAGTACGTTTTACAAACTTTCCAGGAGTCGGAAACACCGCGTTCAAGGTTTGTGTGTCAAAGCGTTCCGTAATCACTCTACCCCAGCTCCATTCCGGGTTTTTCACTTTGTACTCTCCATACACAACTGAAAAAAATAAAATAATAATGCGATTTTTCTGATAAAAACTCCAGTTGAGATTTTTTTGTTTAAGAGCTACAGGTTTGTACAGCTACACAATATAGTCAAACATATTGTGATTATAAATTAGCTGTAATATACACTGTGAAATAATAAAAAAGATTATTTAAAATGTTTAAAAATGTTTAAAAAAATGTTTATTTAAAATATATTTAAAATATATTTCCCAGTACAACTTTAAAAGTGCAATACCAATATGTGACCCTGGACCACAAAACCAGTCTTACGGGTGTTAAGGGAGATGTATGCATCATCTGAAGGCTGAATAAATAAGCTCCATTGATGTATGATTTGTTAGGATAGGACAATATTTGGATGAGATACTACTATTTGAAAATCTGGAATCTGAGGGTGCAATGCATATTACTAATCAAAAATTAAGTTTTTGATACATTAACAGTAGGAAATTTCATGGAACATGATCTTTCCTTAAAGAGGTAGTTCACTTCCAGAACAAAAATTTACAGATAATTAACGCATCCAAGATGTTCATCTTTCTTTTTTCAGTCGATAAGAAATTGTTTTTTTCTCTCCATATAATGGACTTCAATGGTGCCCCTGAGTTTGAACTTCCAAAATGCAGTTTAAATGCAGCTTCAAAGGGCTCTAAACGATCCCAGCCGAGGAAGAAGGGTCTTATCTAGTGAAACGATCAGTTATTTTTGAAACAAACTGACAATTTGTATACTTTTTAACCTCAAACGCTTGTCTTGTCTATGTCTATGTGAACTCCGGCTCAAGATTGTATATATCGAAAAACATCTTGTTTTCTTCCCCAACATCAAAATCAAAATCATCCTACATTGCTGCAGAAATACCAACACAGATAAGTGAACACGCAAAGATCAAACGCCATTTATAAAAAAACAAAAAGGTAAAACAGCGATGTAGGATGATTTTGAAGTTGGGGAAGAAAAGAACGAGATGGGAGTTTTTCGACATGCATTGTACCTGTATTGACCCAGATCACACAGAGTACGCAAGCGCATCGCAGAGAAGAGACAAGACGAGCATTTGAATTTAAAAAGTATATAAATTGTCAATTTGTTTCAAAAAATGAGAGATCGTTTCACTAGATAAGACCCTTCTTCCTCGGCTGGGATCGTTTAGAACCCGTTAAAGCCGCATTTAAACTGCGTTTTGGAAGTTCAAACTTAGGGGCACCATTGAAGTCCACTATATGGAGATAATACCTGAAATGTTTTTCTCTAGAAACATAATTTCTTTTCAACTGAAGAAAGAAAGACATGAACATCTTGGATGACAAAGTGTTGAGGAAATTATCTGTAAATTTTTTATCCTATGCTTTATCCTACTGTTTTTTGGCATAAAAGAAAAATGGATAACCCATACAATGTATTTTTGGCTATTGCTACAAATATACCTGGGCTGCTTAATACTGGTTCTGTGATCCTCCTTTCCAAACGTTGAACCATCAAGCATTTATTTTAAAGGAAAACCGGACAGCTCTTAACTCTTCTCTTTTTATTACAATAGGCAGTTTATAAGTTCTTCTCATTGGTTAGTGAAGGTGGCAGGTGCATAGAGAAATGCTTGCGTTCCCTGTACTCCAAGCCACCATGAAATAAAAAAATGCATCCAGAATCCTCAAAACTATCAAAATGAAAACTCATACTTTTTGTAATCTTTTATTACAAACCTTCAAAAAAATACACTTGTGTAGAATTAAAATGAAGAACTATAAACACTTCAGGTCAAAGGACGAGTCGCTGGTGTTTGTGCATGAATCTCACACTAAAATTCACAACTAAAATAAACACCAAATGCATCAGTGACCAACAGATGGGTCACTGACAAGATACATCCACTCCAGAATAGACGTCTCCTAAACTGAGAAATAATGTTCGGGAATGGAACAGTGACGCAGGACCTCAGAACGCCTCCTCATTCTGTCCATCTGTGGCCGCAGTGTGGGGCAGTGCAGACGTAGTAAAGCCTCATGGCATCCTGCATTCAGAAAATCAAAAGTTCCAAGTTTATGCTAGACAGCATTTATGATATTGCTGTAATTAAAAAAGTGTGTTTACCAGCAATTTCTGAGTGAAAACGGTTTAAAATACATTTTTAGTGCAGTTATCAAGACAAATGCTTTTCTTACTTAGATATTTGGTCTTGTTTTCAGCCAAAATATAAAAAAATTCTTAAATCAAGAAGGATTTTCTAGACAAGTAAAAATGATTTTCTTGCTTTCAAAAAAAAAAAAAAAAAACCAAGTCAACATTAAGTGAGTTTTTGCTTAGAACAAGCCAATGGGGGTAAGAAAAAAAAATCTTATTTCAAACAGAAAACAAGATTATTTTTCTTACCCCACTGGTAGATTATTTAGTTTGTTTCAAGCAAAAACGCACTTAAGTTTGACTTGTTTTTCTAAAAACAAGACAATTTTTACTCGTCTAGAAAATCCTTCTTGATTTAAGAATTTTTTGATATTTTGGCTGGAAACAAGACCAAAAATCTAAGAAAAGCATTTTTTGCAGTGTGTGTGTGTGTGTCATTACCTCAGCCTTCATGCTGTGAGACTGGAAGAACACCGCCTCCTTGTGTCCACACCTAAAACCACACATTCATCATAAAACGGGCCATTATGAGAATTCTGGGAATTACAATAATACCATTATTAGTATATATCTACATCAAGAAACATGTTTATCACTCACTTTGGGCAAGGGTGGTCCTCCGTCCGAGGCAGTGTTGGATCTTGAGCCACGTCTGCAATGATCTGAGTGAGTTCACTGGCAGAGAAGAGGGTTGAGGTTAGTGGTGTTTAGAAAAATCTCTTTAACCAATAAACATCATAGAATAATCCTGTTTTGGTAGGTAGAACATTTGTGTTTTGAAAGATATTAATAAACAATTTGTAAACAGCGTGACGTAACGTTACATTGAAAAATCTCTAGAAAGTAGCAGTTTACTAAATCTATGCACTACATTACATAATCATTACACATTTAATTAACCTGTCATTTATGTCTTTATTGTATGTTTTAATAAATCTGTTATTAAAAAGCTGTCCGTCTCTGTTTAAATTTTCAGAATTCAACAATGAAATATATCTACAAGCAGCGATTAACGGGGTTCAAGCGCTTTAAGGCATTTAAGCATGTATGAAAAAAAAAACATGTAGCAAGCCTTTTTTTTGCAAAACACAGGTAATTTACCATGGAAATAGGATGTTTTGTAACATTTTTGACTGTTATAGCGCCAGCTGTGGTTGGATCTCCTTAAAACTTTGTGTGCTTGTTTAGAATCACCTGTCGCATGTGCTCAGCAGGTTTTGTGAAGTATTGAGTTTTCCTTTAGGCTTTATAGGATTTAAGGGAAAATTCAGACAGGCCTATTTTCTAAATTACCCCATTATATCTTCCCAAAGGGCAAATTTAAACATTTTCTATATAATTATTGACCTAGCGAGTCCACACAATTGCACAGCACTGTTTTTTTCCAGACTGACTGAAAAACCCAGGACTAGTTTGCAAAAGTAGTTTTTGTAATCTAATCTTCTCAATCATTTAACAATCTATTCGATTGACAGCAGTGATAAAGAGGCAAAGTTGTCTTGAATGAGGAGTTCTATTATATGATATGAATATTATGTGTATGCACAAAAAACACAGCAATGCACAATTGTTTACGGCATTAAAAAAAAAAAAAAAAAAACGCGGTATCGCACCCCAGTGGCTGATTTCTTTCAAATTTCTCACAGACCTTTGGGGCCATGAGTCAAACAGGCCCAACGAGTTTCGCTCCAATCGGCCTCAGTTAACCTTGTCTAAAAGGTGCTCAAATTTCATCGGCCAATGGCGGACGTCGTTTTTTTGGGGATATGCAAATGTCCTTATAGACACTTTTGGCACTTTGGACCAAGACCGTACACAGCGATTTGCATGCTGATAGGACAAATGGTTGCGCAGGTATAGCCATTTTTAAATTTTATAGCACCACCAAGTGGCCAAGCTTCGTGATTTTTGTCCTGCGTCCCCAGACTGATTTCTTACATACCTGTTCTGAGTTTGTTGAAGATATCTTATTTTGTTCTGGAGTTACAGGCATTTTACTAAGAGAGCCCCCACCCCTTTGGAATCCCTTTCTGGTGGAAAGTCCAAAGTTAGACTTTTTAAAAAATAATTATTGATATTCGCTCTACAGAGAAACTTTCGGCACTGGTTTGGTTCCGATTGGGCGAAAAACCTACTAGTTCTCAAAAAATCCGAAATACCCCAAAATTTTGATCAAATCTGAGCGTGAGACACTTGAGCCTGCAACTGATGGTTTAGGACAGGGGTGCCCACTCCTGTTCCTGGAGATCTACCTACCTGCAGACTTTAGTTCCAGCCCTGCTCCAACACAGCTGTCTGTAATTATCAAGTGCTACCTAAGAGATTAATTAGCTGGTTCAGGTGTGTTTAATCAAGGTTGGAGCTGAACTTTGCAGGATAGTAGATTTCCAGGAACAGGATTGGGCACCCCTGGTTTAGAGTTTAGACTAATAGGGAGTAGGGCTGTGCAATTAATCGCAATCACAAAAAAAAATATCGCGATTTCTAAACCGCATAAGGCTGCGATTTTATCTACTAGCATCATATCATACTGTACAGTGTACACACAGTAAACAAAATAAAACAATATATATGATAAAAAAAAATATTACAACAAGATTAACCACTTAATTGTCGAAAAAACACTACAATTATTATTTAAACGTTTTAAACTGATTTTGACATTAAAAAGCTCAAAAACGTATTTTTTTTTCTTATTCCATGGATTTTACCCATTTACCTCCACTTGTTACCAGTGTTTTTCTGCAACCACTATGTGCACGCAGCTGAAAGTGACATCTACTCTAAATGGGTCTATTGCTATTTAAAACTTTAATAATATAGTAAATGTTACTGACAGGGCTCTCTGTTTAGTTTACAGCATTGGTTGAGATTGTTGTCTTTCAGAAATATTGATGTATTGTCCCTGATATATCCAAATTCCAATCGAATCAATATCAAACGAAGAAGAGCTTGTGAATCAGAATCAGATGGACCCAGACCTATTTATCCAGCATTCACCATGCCCTTTTAAACAGTGCTAACATACATTTAGAGTGACCTAAAAGGCAGTCTCCAGTACAAAACAAAGTCATTCTATAGGCATTGTCTCAAACCAATGCATTGTCTCTCAGTAAATAAAACAGGAAGACACTCACTCAACCTCGTGGGTGATTTTGTTCACATAGATGCAGCTGTTGTCGGCTTCTTGTTGATAGTCACAGTTTCTGCACTGAAAACATACATGAACACAAACAAGTGAGGGATTGTTCTGTCAATTAATAAGAATCAAGTTATATAGAACACTTCTATGTTAAACCCCTTTTAAGCCTTTTTAAAGGTTAATGCTCTGGATATCGACTGTAATCATAAGTCATATGCATATTAGATCACATTTGATAATTAGATCTAACTGTAATCATGAATCAACACATAGACATGCACAAAATACTCATTTATTGCTTTAACTCTATTCTTCAAAAAAAAATTGCCCTTTTAGACTTATTCTCTATTAATTTACTTACTAAAAAAACAACTAACTAACACTAGATTCTCTGTTCTTGTTCACTGATTTTGTAGAAGTAAAAATTATTTTCTTGTTTTCAGTAAAAAGTCAAAATTAAGTGCGTTTTTGCTTGAAACAAGTTAAATAATCTGCCAATGGGGTAAGAAAAATAATCTTGTTTTCTGTTTGAAATAAGATTAATTTTCTTAACCCACTGACAGGTCTCACTTCATTTTGACATGTTTGTAATGAAAAATAGAAAATAATTTTTACTCGTCTAGAAAATCCTTCTTGATTTAAGAATTGTTAGATATTTTGGCTGGAAACAAGACAAAAAATCTAAGTAAGAAAAGCA
Source organism: Garra rufa (assembly GCF_049309525.1). Classification (NCBI taxonomy): domain Eukaryota; kingdom Metazoa; phylum Chordata; class Actinopteri; order Cypriniformes; family Cyprinidae; genus Garra; species Garra rufa. The sequence goes on along the minus strand of NC_133371.1, from coordinate 5,835,127 downwards.
TTTTTTTGCAGTGTTGTATTCTATCTATTAATTTACTTACTGCTTATTTTCTTTAAAAAAAAACTATCACTAGCTTCTATCTATTTTTAGGCATCTAACACTAGCTTGCTTTTTGTTTTGTTTTTTATTCTATGTATTTTCTTTTTATTTAATATATAATAAAAAAAAACATACGTGTACTGCGTTATTCTAAATGAGACTTGCATGTTATTGCTCTTTTGTTGTTTTTGATTGCTTCCTTTGTCCTTTTTTGTAAGTGGCTTTGGATAAAACCGTCTGCTAGATATCTAAATGTACAGTGCCTTGCAAAAGTATTCATACCCCTTCATTTTTTCACATTTTGTTTTGTTAAACTGCTTTAAATTACTTTTTTCCACATCAATCTACATCTCCTACACCATAATGACAAAGCACAAAACAGGTTTGTAACAACTTTGCAAATTTATTAGAAATAATCCCGTTGCATAAGTATTTATACCCTTTTCCGGGACACTGGAAATTTAGCTCAGGAGCATTCATATTGCTTCTAGATGTTCCTACATTTGAAGTGGAGGTAAACTGTGGCAAATTCATTTGAATGAATCTGATTTAGAAAGGCACACACCTCTCAGAAAAGGTCTAACAGCTGAAAATGCATATCAGAGCAAAAACCAAGATAACTGCCTGTAGAGCTCAGTGACAGACTTGTGTTAAGGCGATGATCTAGAGAAGAGTTCAGAAACAAATCTGCTGCATTGAAGGTTGACAGAAGCATTCTCCATAATGGAAGACGACTGGAACAACTAGGACTCTAGAAAATGTCTGACAGAGCTTGAGAGGTGAAAAGGTGAGGCAAAGAATGGCAGATAATTGCCAAATGCAGATGTGAAGCTTGTCAGATCAGACCCAAAAAGACTTGAGGCTGTAAAGAAGCTTCAACTATGTACTGAGTTAAGGGTATGAATACTTATGCAATCTACTTATTTCAGTGTTTTATTTTTAATAAATCTGTAACATTTGCAAATCTGGTTTTTGCTTTGTCATTATTACGGTGTATGGAGTGTAAATTGATGTGGGGAAAAACTAATTTAAAGCAGTTTAACATAATGCTGCAACAAAAATAAATGTGAAAAAAAATGAAGGGGTATGACTACTTTTGCAAGGCACTGTAAATGTAATGTAAACGCTCTAATATGGACTAAAAGAACAATTCATGCACAGATTTGACAACAAAAAACTTACAGCGTATAGCAGGATGCGGTTTTCTTTATCCTCTTTAGGATACAACATGTTATTACTGTGAAAAGAAAGAAAGAGATTCATATAAAACCGGTTCATGCCATCAAAACAAACACATACAGTTCGGATCAGAGATATTAGTTTGAGAAACAAACAACTCGTCTAAACTCACCACTCTTGACAAAACCTGATGCCCACAAAACCAGGCTCGTAGTTGCCACCTTCCAGCTCCATTATAAAGATACCACAACTCTATTTTAAAGGCTTTAGATATGATAATAATAATAAGAGTGAGGGGAAAAGGATAACAGTGCTCTTCCTCTGCGTTGAATTTCGAAACGTCTAGAAACAGTAGTTAGTGCGCATGCGTGACCTCCGCTTAGCGCTGCACTGATTCGTCACAGCGCCTCTGCGTGGCGGAGGACAAAACGCTATTGGGCAATTTTTTCAATTCATAAAGAACATTTCTTCAAGAGGAAAGTTCTACTGGAGGTCCTTGGTTAATGATATAGACTGGTTTTTACCTGGGAAATGTTTTACTTCTAATGAGGCAAAGGAAACACATTTTAAAATTTTACATAAAACATAGCCTGTTAATTCTAATGTTTCTAAATATTTGGACATGGCCAGCTCATGTTCTTTTTGCAAACAAGCAGAGGAGACTTTTTTTTTTTTTATTGTCCTAGGTTCTCATATATTTGATTCTGATGTTGAACACTCTTTTTTATTATAAAAATTCTAAAAAAAAATAAACCCCTGGAACATGCTATTATTATTATTTTTATAAAACGGTTAGTTCCATTCCTCAATTCTGATTGGTCAGCAGCTGTGTCGTATTCATGATACCAGAGCCATATAAAAAGATATATATATATATCTTTTTATATGGCTCTGCATGATACGGCACTGCTATGACCGCTTCACTCAACGGTTTTGTGTATCATTGAACCCCCTTAGCAACCACCCTTAGCAACGTAAACACAGCTGCAGCAGTTAGGGACTACTTTTTACAGCGGAAGGCAGTTAATGATTTTACTTTATGAAAACATACAACTTAATATATATAAATTAATATATATTTTTGATTTTAATATTTTTATTGTGTGGTAACCGTTTTATAAAAGCAATAAGGTACTTGAGGATTTATTCACGATACAGCACGGCCTCTCGTACCTTATTGCTTAATTATCTTATATGGTGAATATTTCATTCACAAACAAAAATTTGCAAATAGTTCCCCATCTTATCCCCTTTTTAAAACTGAACTGACATCGCTTCTAAAGAAATATCCATCTATTTAGATGATTTCCTTATATGCGTTTGTTGGAATATCTTTATAATATCATTGTAATGTCATTGACATTCTGGTGTTTTTTAATCTCTCTTTTTTGTAGCAATGTTTAATTTATTATTTATCTGTATATGTTTGTGTTTGTCATTAATGTTTAATTTATAATTATTGGTCATTATTTTATGGATTCAAGGGATCCCTTGTACTATCTGTTCAAGCATTAATAAAAATAAAAAAAACACTGATTTTCCACAGAAAGAGATGGTGTGTAATGTTTTTATGTTAAAATTATTTATATTATTTATAAATATTGCTATTATTTTATTGACATCACTAAAGGTGGCGTAACCCCTGTGCTGTGTTGAAAATTGCACAACATCACCAAATATTGGATTGTTTTTTATTCTTTTCTTTCATTTAGTAGCCTACAGGTTTTGTATCTTTGTATGATTTTTTTTTCTTTTTCAATGAAGAAACTTATTGTGTAGTCTCTTATCAACTTTTTTTCAATTAGGACAGTTTATTTATTTATACATTATATACACAACATTTCAAAAGTTAGGGATTACCCTTTTTTTGTATTTCTTTGTAACAACAAGGTTGGGAAAAAATATCCAAAAAGTTTTAGTCCAATGTGATAATACTAACTTAAAAAAAAAAAAAGAAAGAAAAAGAAAAAGGTGAAAATGACCAGAACACAACATGAGGGTTAAACACTATTTTTTAGTTATTTTTTAATTTTTGCTAAATAAAATGGCAACATGTCTTTTTTATTTCTGTAAAACATGAAAACAATTATTATAAACCTTATAAAAAACGACTATAGCAAATTAAAACACATGGATTTAATTCTGACTACTTTTTATAGAAACCTTTGTAGTAAACACAGTTTCAAGTTTATTCAGTTTTTGCAGAATTGTGTGGAATAACATGTTCAGATTTAAAGATTTAAAAGACTTAAAATTTTAATGCAATAAAATATAAACACATTTCAATACAGTTAAATTAAGAACAATAAATACTGAAATCATGTCTTAGAAAAAGTTGAGAAAAAAGTGTAGCTCTATACTGGGTTAAAAAAATGTAATTATCGTTTTGGTATTTTTTAATGTTGGTATTTGTTGGCTTGTTAATTTCACAATCTATTTATTTTGTCCCACTATTCTGCAACATTTGGAGCCATACAAACAGACATTCCTTAATGGGATCCAGACAAGAGAAATTTGACACTATGCTGTCAGATTTCAGTTTTGGATGCACATTATTTTGTGATGTACACTAAAAAAAAAAAAATTCATTGGTAAGTGGTTGCAATCAATTTATTTTAGCTACATTTAAATAAACCATTTTTGTTACTTAAATGCAAATTAAATTGATTGCAACCACTTACCTTAAAAAAAGTAAATTCAATTGATAATTTTGTTCAGTGTACTAGTACAGAGGCAGAAGTAAAATCAATCAGATTGTAAATCAATAGAAATGAACGCGACACAGTGCAGAATCATTCTTGGCCATAGAGTGGAGACAAAACCAAATTTACCAGAAAGCACATCTAGTCTGCTCTCCACATACAGTATCTCACAAAAGTGAGTACACCCCTCACTTTTCAGCAACCATTTTAGTATATCTTCTCAAGGGACAATACTATAGAAATGAAACTTGTATATATTTTAGAGTAGTCAATGTGCAGCTTGTATAGCAGTATAGATGTACTGTCCTCTGAAAATAACTCTACAGCCATTATTGTCAAAATAGCTGGCAACAAAAGTGATAAACAGCAGAATGTTGTTTAACCACGCAAAGCCACATGTCCTATTCATCATGTTTATGCTTTTGTCTGCTTGACAGGACCATACAAAGTTATGTATCTTGTATTAGAGCAGTTAAAATGAGGTGTTTTAAGTTCAATTCTCTCATACTGACCACTGGATGTTCAACATTGCATCTCATGAGCAAAGAACTCTCTGAGGATTTGATAATTAGAATTGTTGCTCTCCACAAAGATGGCCAAGGCTATTAGAGGTTCAGTAACAATCTGAACCGGAGTTACACTACAGTGGTCAGAGGTTTTCCAAGAAGGGTTCCATTCGGAACAGGCCTCACCAGTTCACATTATTATAAAGCCTACATTTGGTGTATTAAACTAGTCAGCAGAATCGCTGATACCCAAACCTCATAAACATCAAGTCTTGTCTGGTACCCAAAACTGTATTAGCAGTCTTCTGTCAGCCAAGATGTTGACAGAGTAAAGCCAGAGAAGAACAGAAGCGGAAGACGATGATGATAAAAAGGAGCAGAGTTTATTGAATAATAAGTTGCATGTGTTTCAAACTGCTTCAGAACATCTCATAAACTTTGAATCTCCATAAACATTGCCTTATCTCTTACTCATGAAGACAAAACAGTTAATGAATGCTCACAATCAGAAGATTAAACAACAATGAAAACGCATAAGCAAGGGAAATAAGAAATAGAAAAATCATTTATATATAATCAAATGATAAATTACATAAATGACTAATGATCAGAGATGGCAGCGAGAAAAATGGCTAACATTATGGATGAAACAGAGGAAGTAAAAAAATTGGTGTGTGTAATAAATACATTTACCACAGTAGCATGTGTGCAATCAAGTTTTCCAATGTGTGTTAAATTAATGACGTCCCTTTTGTGATCTGACATGGTTTTTTATCACAGAATTGGGCAGAAGTTATATTTTTTTATATTATTCTACAGTGATTAACATTGCATTGTTAATCAAACATAACTCACCTCAGTTATGCTATTTATAAAGCATACATTTTAATTCCTTACTTAAGTACATATTCCTACTTCTTTACTTTAACTTGAGTAAAACAGCATAGTCAGTACTTCAACTTTCAGTCTTTTAAAAAAGTATCTGTAAGTCTACTTGAGTGAAATATGTGTTTGCCATCTCTGCTAATGATTATATGAATAAATTATTATAAAATAAATAAAAATGTGGAAATAAAAAATTGCTCCCTTGATGCAACACGCACCATTTACATTTGCATTTGATCATCATACTTTAAAGGACAAGAAAAACAAAGAAGTACTTAAGAACAAACATCGACATAAAATAAGAGTTGATCCAGAACCCCTGTTTTTGCGGCGCTGACAAATGAGGTTTGTAATCTGGGAATCTGTTGTGCGAACACATTTGGTGTACGGCTGTTATCAAACACAATTCAGACCACATAAAAAGAAGATGATTTCTAAAAAACCATAGTGACAACTGAAAATATGGTGAAATAGTCCAGAAAAACATTCTTGTGTAAATAAGTCATATCCTCCAGATGGACAATCTACTTCGTTTTTCCCTTTAGAAATCAAAAAATGACACAGTTAGGAGAATTATGGCACACAAAAATGTATACTTCTATGAATTCAATTACATTCAACATTCAATTTCTAGACAGTGTCCCTAAAATGCAGTGGTGTTGGTGTACTTAAGTATTTTTGGGGAGTATCTGTACTTTACTTATTTATTTTTTAGCCTACTTTTACTTTTACTCCACTACATTTCCTAATTAAAATGTATACTTTTACTCAGAAACATTTCCTCGAAGCATATTCGTTACTTACTACAAATAGTCAGAAGTCGGGATCTCAGTCAGAATTGCGAGATGTAAACTCGCAAATGTGAGAAAAAAGATGTTTTTTCCTTAATTTTGCAAAACTGTATGAAAAAAAAAAAAAATCTCACAAAAGTATTGCGTTCCCCCAAAGATTTATTGCCTTTCCCTCCAAAGAAATGTTGCATTTGCATTGAAATTTAGTTTATATTGCAGTTCTGACTTTATTTCTCACAATTGCGAGTTTATATCATCCATTTCTGAGAAAAAAAAGTCTGAATTATGAGTTTATATTGAAACTCTGACTTTATTTCTCACAATTGCGAGTTTATATCATCCATTTCTGAGAAAAAAGTCTGAATTATGAGTTTATATTGAAATTCTGACTTTATTTCTCACAATTGCGAGTTTATATCATCCATTTCTGAGAAAAAAGTCTGAATTATGAGCTTATCTCTCGCAATTCTGACTTTATTTCTCACAGTTGCAAGTTTATATCACCCAATTCTGGGAAAAATTTAGTCTGTATCACGCAATTCTGGGGAAAAAAAGCCAGAATTTTCTAAAAAGAAGTCAGAATTGCAAGATACAAACTCGCTTTTGTGAGAAAAAAAAAGCCAGAATTTTCTAAAAAGAAGTCCGAATTGCAAGATACAAACTCGCATTTGTGAGAAAAAGTCAGAATTGCGAGTTTTATCTCTGAGATAAAAAGTCAGAATTATGAGTTTATAAATTTATTAAAAAAAAGGTGAAAAAAAGACATTTTTTTTTTGCAGAATTGCAATATAAACTCATAATTCTCAGAAATGGATGATATAAACTCGCAATTGCGAAAACAAAATGCATTTACTTGTACTTTCAATATTTAAGTACATTTAAGATTTTAAAAATATATCATCCATTTCTGGGAAAAAAGTCTGAATTATGAGCTTATCTCTCGAAATTCTGACTTTATTTCTCGCAATTGCGAGTTTATATCATCCATTTCTGAGAAAAAAGTCTGAATTATGAGTTTATATTGAAATTCTGACTTTATTTCTCGCAATTGCGAGTTTATATCACCCATTACTGAGAAAAAAAGTCTGAATTATGAGTTTATATTGAAATTCTGACTTTATTTCTCACAATTGCGAGTTTATATCATCCATTTCTGAGAAAAAAGTCTGAATTATGAGTTTATATTGAAATTCTGACTTTATTTCTCGCAATTGCGAGTTTATATCATCCATTTCTGAGAAAAAAAAGTCTGAATTATGAGTTTATATTGAAATTCTGACTTTATTTCTCGCAATTGCGAGTTTATATCATCCATTTCTGAGAAAAAAAAGTCTGAATTATGAGTTTATATTGAAATTCTGACTTTATTTCTCACAATTGCGAGTTTATATCATCCATTTCTGAGAAAAAAGTCTGAATTATGAGTTTATATTGAAATTCTGACTTTATTTCTCACAATTGCGAGTTTATATCATCCATTTCTGAGAAAAAAAAAGTCAGAATTGCGAGTTTTATCTCTGAGATAAAAAGTCAGAATTATGAGTTTATAACTTTATAAAAAAGGTGAAAGAAAGACATTTTTTGCAAAATTGCAATATAAACTCATAATTCAGACTTTTTTCTCAAAAATGGATGATATAAACTCGCAATTGCGAAAAAAAAATTGCATTTACTTGTACTTTCAATATTTAAGTACATTTAAGATTTAAAAAATACTTTTTGTACTTAAGTACAATAAATATCACATACTTTAAGACTTTAAGTAATATTTTAAACAGTGACTTCAACTTCTACCAAAGTCGTTTACTGTACTTTTACTTAAGTATGGCTTTCAGGTACTTCATACACCACTGCTAAAATAATTTGAAGCCTTGTGACTAGAAACATTTAACAAAAATAAATCTCTATTGTCATTTGTTTACAGTTTCCACATTTGTAAGTGTGTAGAATGACAAAATCTCATACTGTACCTTCATCCTTTTTCTCTTTTTCCCAGATTTAAGCTCCTTCGCACTTTTCAAAATGGCACTGAATGTTTCTGTAGACATGCGTGTTGAAACTTGGATTTTTATTGGGGATAGTTTAGCTGTTGAAAAGACAGAAAAATGATTTACAATCTCATTTTACTGAGCTGTCATCCACTCATCCCCTTCAGTGAGACACAACTCTGAAGTGGTATTTAAGTAACCACTTTAAAAATGTAACATTTTTGCATGAGGTGACCGCTGCCCTATTAAAGTCATGTTTTCATATTTCTCTAAATCCATACCGGCTTGTCTGTCTCTCAGGGCCTCTAAAAGCACTTTCCCACCATCCTCTCCGATGTGATTTTCACCCAGATCCAGTTCAGTCAGGTAACTGGAGAACTTCACTATACTGAAATACATTTACACATACATTACAATGAGACAGCACATACGAAATAATTAACACAAACTTGTTGAGAAACAGATTTTGATTCCCCAATCAAAAAGAAGTATACTTCAAGTATATTTTTAAGTATACTTTATTTGGTAAGTATGCAAATATTAGTGTACTAGTAGTGTACTACTATTTAAATACTCATTGGGACTAAATTGTCCCACTTTCTAGTATATAAAAGTATACTTTTAAGTAGTAAACTTTGAGTTCACAACTAGTTTACATCTATGTTTTCAGTTTGTATTACAAGTAGACTAAAAGTGAACTTATAGGTATACTGATAGTTTACTAATTAAATATTTTTATGCATTTTTCGTAACTTTACATCATACTTTAAGTATACTACTATGTCCCTATTTAGGTATTAATCTGTATATGTTTTGTTATATGACTATCTGAACAAAACATCAAAACAAAGCACAGGGTATCTGTTTGTAAACAATAACATTTTATTCTAGCTTCTTTTTTATAAACACTTGAATGTGGGTTTCATAAATAAAATAAATAATTAAACAACATTTTGAACAAATGTTTATGATCATTTTCCACCCTTCCTACTTGATGTTTTTTCATTGTTATTTTATTAACCCTACAATTACAGCATGAATTATTATTTAAACCTATTACTGTTAACATTTTTACATAACACTTATTTATTTGATCTCACAATTCTGACATTTTCTAATCACAAATGCAAGTTTGTATCTCCTAATTCAGACTTTATAACTCAAAAAACAATGAGTTTGTCAATTCTGAGGGGAAAAAAGCCAGAAGTGTGGGATATAAACTCTATTCTGTTCTGTTCTAAACTCTATACTAAAGAGAGAATGGCGAGTTGTTTTTCCTTATCAGAATTGTGAGATATAATCTCAGAATTGTGAGAATAAAGTCAGAATTTTGAAATATAAAATCAAATTTACCTTTTTTTATTATTTTATTTCATGGCTGCACAGGTGTACTACGTAATTGTTACGGTTTGACGTGCAGGATGAGACGAGACGAGACGATATACACAATAAACACTATTTTTAATATAATTCTCAAAGATGAACAAGGCAGGAACAGGTAGGAACACAGATGATAGTCCTCACACGAGTAACATATAACATTAACAAAGACCGACGGTGAACTCATAAAACAGATAGACTTTTAAAGACACACTAATCAACAGACACAGGTGACACAGATGACTAATGATACAAGGACAGGTGCTAGAAATAATGATGAGGGCTAAACCAAATGACACAGATCAACGGGGGGGAAAACAAATGGGATAAACCAAAGACATGAACTGACAGAACTGTGACATTACGCCCCCCTCCGAATAGGCGCGTCCTCGCGCCGTAGAAAAAGAAAAACAAAACAGAAAAGAGGGGCGAAAAAAAAGGAAAATGTCCATGGTGGCTTCGGCGGAGGACGCCACCCCAGGAGGGGGACCAAAACAAAAGTCCAGGTGAAAGACAGTACAGTCCAGAGGGGCGACGACGGAGGGAGGAGCCAGGGAGGACATGGGTGGGGCGTAAGGCAGGAGGAACTGACCCAGACCGCAGCCATGATGACGGCCCACTGTGGAGCCGACGGAGGGAGGAACCATGGTGGATGAAGGCGTGCCGACTCCATGGGGCCGACCGACAGAGGCGGAGCAGATAGAGAAGGAGCCCGAGGCGAAGACGGAGAGCCGATGATCCGGGGTGACGCCGAGGATCCGGAGGGCCAAGGTGGAACAGGCTCTGGCGCCCGAGACGGAGGCGGAGTCCCGGAGATCCGCGGCGGAGCCGGAGCGACAGAGGATGGAGGCTGTGCCCGCAGGAAGGAGGAGTCCCAAGGAGCCGGTGGGACGGCGCGACGAGGCACAGCCGGAGGAGCAGAGTCCTGAGGTGACGATGGGGTGACGACTGACCAGGGCGGAGCCGAAAAGACGATGGAGCCCGGTGGAGCTGGTGGATCGACGGGCGACGGTGTAGAGGAGGGCGTCGAGAGCCGAGGTGGAACCGCGGGGTCGAAGGGCCGAGGCGGAGTCCTGGACTCGGAGGCTGGAGGCGGAGCTGAGGGATCCTCCAGCCGAGACGCCGATGGAAGCTGGCAGCCCCGCGGCGAGCCCACTGCACAGGTGGTGGGCTGAGGGTGAGCTGAGGGGCTGTCAGGGGACAGCGGCGGCCAGACGAACATGGCATCAGATGACAGAGGGTGGGTGGGTGGGAATTCCGGGCAGACAGGACAGACGGATATTTCCATATCAAAGTCAATTAAGTTACCAGAGTTATCTTCGATGAGATCCGAGAAAAAGTCTATTAAGTCCCCAGAATTAGGTCCAAGCTCACCCTCAGTGGTGGTGCAGTGGGCAGGGCTCTCTATCGCCCTCTCTCGCTCCACGTGGCAATCCACCGTCGCCGATGTTGCAGTCGGCTCTCGCACCTGGTCAGATGGGTCAGGCTTTGGCTCTGTCGCTCTCGGCTCTGGCTCTCCATCTGCGGTGGGTTCGGGCTGCAACTCCGCATGTCGGGGTGATGTTTGGCTGGGTTCTGGGTCTGGAGTGGGGCTGACGTCCTCCTTGACGATGTCGACAGTCCAGGATGACTGGCAGGACGCCAACACCCACTCGATGACATCCGGCAGGCTCTCTTGAGGACCCTCCCCGGATAGCAGCGCCTTGGTGGCAGAGTTCAGTCCTAGGCGGTAGTGGACGCATAGGCTGCTATCCGGGAAGTGTGACTGGTTTGCCAGGAAGAGAAACTCACGTGTGTGGTCCTCAAGAGAGCGTTCCCCCTGCCTCAGGAGGATCAGGAGAACTGTGGGGTCCATGAAGAAAAACCAAAAAAAACAAAACACTGAGGCTAACAAAACGAAAAAATAAACGTAGGGGAAGGTGCCGGAAAAAACTGTTTCGGTCGGTCTTTCTGTTACGGTTTGACGTGCAGGATGAGACGAGACGAGACGATATACACAATAAACACTATTTTTAATATAATTCTCAAAGATGAACAAGGCAGGAACAGGTAGGAACACAGATGATAGTCCTCACACGAGTAACATATAACATTAACAAAGACCGACGGTGAACTCATAAAACAGATAGACTTTTAAAGACACACTAATCAACAGACACAGGTGACACAGATGACTAATGATACAAGGACAGGTGCTAGAAATAATGATGAGGGCTAAACCAAATGACACAGATCAACGGGGGGGAAAACAAATGGGATAAACCAAAGACATGAACTGACAGAACTGTGACAGTAATATGCGGAGAATATTTTTAAAATGACATTTAATCAATATGATCTATAATGTTTTTAAATCTAACTATTTTGTACTGTATCCGTGTAATTCTCTAGACATAAAGACTATCCCTCCCGGGTTTTCTGCAACCATGATGAACGCGCATCCCGAATGTTTGCAAACCAATAATTGGTCTATAGTGAATTAAGTGAAATTTTGTATTATGAATTATTTCCAATACTGGAGCCACATTTACATCCAAATGGAAATTTACAACAACAAAAATAAACTACTTAAAGGGGTAATCGGATGCCCATAGTCCACAAGTTGATAAAATTCTTTAGGAACTTAATGAAAAGTCTACAAAAGTCCTAATCCCCCTAAACACTTCTGGAGTGACTTTAAATGTAGACCTTGAGCCAAAAACTCATCACCAAACACCAATGACTTTTACATATGTATACAGTCATTTTAGACACTTCCAAAACTGGTACAACAGAGATGGAAATACATTTTTTAAATACATAAATCATGTTCCATCTTTGTTGCCACAGTTTTGCAAGTGCCCTTTTCTGTTCTAAAGAAGGGGGTGTCCCAATCCTTCTGTCCATATAGTGTATGCACAAGTCATTGGTGTTTGGAGATGAGTTTTTGGCTCAAGGTCTGCATTTAAAGTCACTCCAGAGGTGTTCAGCTGAGATTAGGACTTTACTTTCTCCAGACCAGTCAAGTTCTTCCACACTGACTGAATCAATCATTTATTTTTGAACCTTGCCTTATACACAAAGGGATTGTCATGTTAGAATAGAAAGGGGTTCTGTCAAAGCTGTTGCTATTAAATTAGAAGCACACAATTCCCTAGAATATCATTAAATGCTTAAACATTACAATTTGTACTCATGGAAATAACTAAAGTAGCCAACCCCAATACTTTTGGCAATATAGTGTATCTGTGTGAGGTTTTACGGTCAGAAATGCATCAGATGTGTTCCAAAAAAAGACATCTTGAACAATATATATATACATATATACATATGTGACCGTGGACCACAAAACCAGTCTTAAGTCGCTGGGGTATATTTGTAGCAATAGCCAAAAATACATTGTACGGGTCAAAATTATTGATTTTTCTTTTATGTCAAAAATCATTAGGAAATTAAGTAAAGATCATGTTCCATAAAGATATTTTGTAAATTCCTACTATAATTATATCAAAATGTAATTTTTGATTAGTAATATGCATTGTTAAGAACTTAATTTGGACAACTTTAAAGGTGATTTTCTCAGTATTTTGATTTTTTTGCACCCTCAGATTCCAGATTTTCAAATAGATGAATCTCGGCCAAATATTGTCCTATCCTAACAAACCATACATCAATAGAAAGCTTATTTATTGAGCTTTCATATTATGTGTGCATCTCAGTTTTGTAAAATGTAACCTTATGACTGGTTTTGTGGTCCAGGGTCACATATATCAAAGAGGTGACACTTACATGCAAAGGATCTCTAGGAACTGAGTTAATTGATTCTGCCCTTCCTTTTCTGAGTCATCAATGGAATTGTCAAACATATGCAGCTTCTTCACACCATAGCTGCTCTTGGTTTCTTCTTTTTTCTTCTTCGTCTTCCTCCCTAACCACAACATGACATTCACAGCTGAGACTGATCTGGAATCCATCAAAAACTCATGACTTACTGCCTCCTTTAAATTATCATCATATGGATTTTTTTTTATGATAACATAGCACATCAAAAATAAAATATAATTGAACTGGGAAACTAGAATAAATCATTATGAGAGGCCTATAAATTAAAACACACACAGTGGCAAAGAGACGTCTCTCTTGGAGTTCTCTTGTTGACCCTGTGGAGGAACGGGATAGTTTTGGGGGAAACGGCAAAATGCCATTGGGTCACACTCAGCATGTGACAACCAGAGTGTGAGACCATCCCTCATCACCACAAACCACAGGTTAAGTTGTGGCCTCCCTAAAGGCCAATTCACACTGCACTCTTTTCAAGAAAATTGCAATAGACTTTTTTCCCATATTGTGACACATAGCCTTCTTGAACAAGAGAAAATAACGGTGGGACTTTTCTCTTTGGGAATTGACTGGATAATTAGATCGTTGTTATTTGATATTTCTGCAATCTCATGAGTGATTAAAGTTGATTTTATTCAGTTAAAATCAGAGAAGATAAAAATTGCATTCAATTAATATGTAACAATAATGATGGCGACATACAAACTGGTTGATATTCTGATACATTTAAAAATCATTTTAAAAGTAATTCTTTGTAAACTTCACATTGTTTAATTTAAATCTTTTGCAGTACACAATAAGCATAGTTAAATCTGCCAAATAATGCAGTATCTCATTTTTCTTGTTAATTATATTAGGGGCTCCCAATTTTTATTTATTTATTTTTATCAGCCAAGTAAAATGTCTACTTGAAGTAAAATTCTTTAATGTTGGTTAAAGGTTACATGACATGCAGGTAAACAGATAATTTAAAATAAATCATAAAGGTAAAGATTATTAACCACTTCCACTTTCTTTCTTTCTTCAGTCGTAAAGAAATTATGTTTCTCAAGGAAAACATTTCAGGAATTATCTCCATATAATGGACTTCAATGGTGCCCCTGAGTTTGAACTTCAAAATGCAGTTTAAATTCAGCTTTAAAGGGCTCTAAACGATCCCAGCCGAGGAAGAAGGGTCTTATCTAGCAAAACGATTGGTCATTGTCTTTTTATTCATACTTTTTTAACCTCAGATGCTCGTCTTTGGAAGTTCAAACTTGGGGCACCATAGAAGTCCACTATATGGAGAGAAATCCTGAAATGTTTTCCTCAAGAAACATAATTTCTTATCGACTGAAGAAAGAAAGACATGAACATCTTGGATGGCAAGGGGGTGAGTAAATTATCTGTACTCCTTTAAATTGCAGCTTTTAACTTGATAATCTTAAATTTGAAAATTTAATTAATTCTTAACTTCTCTTCACCTAGCAAACCTCATCGGTTCCATCACTAACCCTCAGAGGTTTGTGAACCCTGTTTGGGAATCCTGATGACTATACAAATAGAAATTCATGAGACACAGATGGGAAAGAAATTAGCCCATTGCCTCAGAAAGTGCCAAATATGCATAATATAAAGCAAAATAAGTTGATTTAGTTGTATATGAGTGTATATCTGCCCATGTAGGATGTGACTGTGTATAGACATGTGTGTCCTACACAGACACTCTGATATTTCCTGTTTCTCCTCCACATTGTCTCTGTGGATGTGCTGTTGTCAAGGTGCTGTAATAGGAGTCCTAAGCAAATATATTTGCTCAGGTGGTTTTAATGGAGGTTTTTTCAAGTGTGTTGAACACTAGGGAAACCAAGAGCACATAAGAGCTCCTAGTGGTTACAGTGATAACTGTGTGAATATGCGGATGCAATTTTGTTCGTTTTTAGTTTTTTAGTTTTTAGTTTTAGATTTAGTTCAACAACGGACACAAAAGATAAAAACAGTCGTCTATCATTCAGGAAACTAAACAGTATTACGATTCAAGGGTATGTAAACTTTTGAATGGAGTCATTTTTATAAATTCAGCAATTGTCTTGTGGAGTTTATATAAACATCTGTTATGTGAAATCTGTTTCTTCAGGACATTGATACATAAAAAATAACATACCATTTTCATTATCCTTCTTATTTTGTAAAATTATTAACATTTATGAGCACAGCTGTATATTTATATGTGACCCTGGACCACAAAACCAGTCATAAGGTTAAATTTGACAAAACTGAGATATATACATCATATGAAAGCTCAATAAATAAGCTTTCTATTGATGTATAGTTTGTTAGGATAGGACAATATTTGGCCGAGATACATCTATTTGAAAATCTGGAATCTAAGGGTGCAAAAAAATCAAAATACTGAGAAAATCACCTTTAAAGTTGTCCAAATTAAGTTCTTAACAATGCATATTACTAATCAAAAATTACATTTTGATATGTTAACAGTAGGAATTTTACAAAAAATCTTAATGTAACATTATCTTTACTTAATTTTCTAATGATTTTTGACATAAAAGAAAAATCAATAATTTTGACCCATGCAATGTATTTTTGGCTATTGCTACAAATATACCCCAGCGACTTAAGACTGGTTTTGTGGTCCAGGGTCACATATATGGGTACAATGGGGCTTAAGGCAAAAGAAAAAATGGGCTTTTCAATGTGCCCAAAGTGTACATACCCCTACATTTATGGAGCAACAGATTTTGTGTGAAAATAAATCATACAAGTCATTTTTTTTTTGTTTAAAAATCGTATAAATGTATGAGGTGGCAATGGGTAAAAGGCACACAGTATTGATACAAATACTTTAGCCAAAATGTATGTATTTCTTTATAATTTCTAAGCTAATACTGGTTCAAAACAATCACTTTACCAATGTTTGTACTGTTTTGTGCTTATTTTAATAAATAAAAGGATTATTTTTTGTTTTTTTAAAAATATGTTTTATTTTAACATTTTAATGACAGTATACAGCAAAGGTAAATATTCTGAAAGCATTGAAGGAGATCCCATAATAATTTAACATAGATTTAGAGTAGTAACAAAAAATTATATTTTATTATATGATGATTAATAGCATGTTTTTAAATATGATGGTTTCATTCTAAACATGGTGATTATCTCTAAGATGGACATCCAACCATAATATATGATATTTACCCTCTGAATCCAACAAAGTCATGTCAACAAATAGAAAAGCCAGCCTTCTATTAATTATCATGTTAATATTGTGCCTTTTAGCCCCAACAGCACGGGTGCTTTTTACCCCAAATACCATACTTTTACATATTCTCTCATTATTTAAAAACGGCTGTGTTAATTATCTTAAACAAAACTGAAAATCATTCATATGACCTTTGTCTCAAGATACATTCGAGAAATTTAGCAATTGTCATTTGCTACTTAAATCTACAGCATTCTTAAAAACATCAAATATTAGATCAAGTAAGTCTTGTGAGAAAGTCAAAACAACTTAGTAGCTCAGAAAACTGGTAGTACCTTTGATCTTTGCTTTCTTTTGTCTGGAGGATGTCAGATTGCTCCTTTGGGAGATCACCTCTGTCCCATCTGAAAGAGAGAAACATGTGAATGATATCACTTACAAAATGAGGTTATGTTACACATGGTATGTGTTGGAAAAAGAATAATGAGATGTTCATTCTCACAATTTAGTCTCTTGACACATTCCATTGCATGACATTACAGACTGCATGTATGTAGCCCACTCATACACTACCATACACCATATTGAACTCTGAGATTGCAATTTTAGAAAAACAGAAAAGTCTTAAGAGAAAAGACTTGACTTTTTAGGATAAAACAAGTCCCTGAGGCATAACTAATCCAGCAATGACCTACTATTGATAAATGTATTAGGTGAAAGTAGACAAGCACACATACGCACCTGTGATGGATGTGGTCCTCTTTTGGATCTCTGCCAGATTCTGGCTGTTTTCAGCCACAGGTTTCAGGAGCTCAATGGCACCCTCACACTGCAGCTCATTGCCATTGATGTAGAGCTCCCTAAAGATGCAGATCAACTGATGAATGCATTTAATTTGACATTAAAATACAGAGTTTGTTCTGTGTAACTTCTTGGAATAAAAAGTCAAAAGCCCTTGTTCAACACATGCTAACAACAAATTAGAAAAACAAACAAGCTTATTTTCTCGATCACAGTGACTTGCATAATTATTCACCTTACGAAGTGACATTTAAGTATGCTTAACTTATATTTAGTCTAAATTTATCTCATAAATTGGTTTATCCTTGTGATTGATTTATACTTGTGGTCTTTAAAAATCATGTTTTCATTGTTAGACGCTAGGGGCGCTATTGCACATCTTCTGTCCAGAATTTCCAAAACACAAGTGAAGAAGAAACCGAAACAACAGATGCTTCCACATGTAATCTAACACAATCATCAGACATAAAACAGCATCAAAACTAGGATAAAATGTTTTTGTTTACAAGCCGATACCCTGTTCTTTCTTTCGATGTTTTGTATGTTCAGATATTCATTTAACAAAACATATACAAATTAATACCTAAATAGGGACATATACAAATATACTTAAAGTATGATGTAAAGTTCACTTAAAGACAACCTACGAGTATACTTGCAGTATAAAACTACTAAACTAATAGTTTACTGAGACTATACTTCAAAGTGTGCTAAAATGCATACAATTTATTTAATTAGTAAACTATCAGTATAAGTTCACTTCTAGTGTACTTGCAGGACAAACTAAAAACATAGATGTAAACTAGTTGTGTACTCAAAGTTTACTACTTTTATACTTAAAGTGTACTTAAAATTATACTTTTATATACTAGAAAGTGGTCCAATTTAGTCCCAATGAGTATTGAAATAGCAGACTTAAAGGTATACTACTAGTACACTGATATTTGTATACTTACTACATAAGCTTAATTAAATAAACTTGAAGCATACTTCTTTTTGGTGAGGGTCTTACTACAATATTATAATAAATAATACATATTATTCTTATTAACTGAATAAAACAATTAACACATCACCCTGCAATGCAATGTTTCTTGAGCTACAAAAGCCCTCAAACACATTAGAATTAGATCAATCTCTTCTTGTTTCTTGGTTGAAACCAATTCTTGAAAAGGGCTTCTCTTTAACCTTTGTAAACTGCATGCTCTCCCCCTACATAATCTGAAGTTTTATGAGCATTTTTGTCTTGGAAAGCGCAGTCTTATGAAACTTCCTTCTTCAGAACATGCTGATTTATGAGGGGCTTGATCTCCAAAAGGTGCACCCGATGGTGTTTTGAGATGACTTCCAAATTTCTGGGTGCCTGCAAATATGAACTTTACGCACAACTTTTGTAGCTCATAATGTGGATACAGTTTGATGATCCACATGCCTTAGTGTGATGGATTAGCATGGGTGGAAATAATCCCTTCATGCCTTGTTGTTGACACTGAATAAACCATGTGTTGATTGCTCCCTGATGCTACTCATTGTGCGGCAGCATGATTGGTAGGATCGGAGCCCTGCCTATATTCATTTTTTGGTTCAATCTGACATTCCTGCATGACATTAAGCAAACATTCCAGAACAAATAAAACTCTCCAGAGAGCAGTAGGGATGATCATGCACACCAACATCACCAGCTATGCATACATGGTGGTGAAGTGTTGGTTGTATCGATTTATCCCTTACTGAGAGGGGGCAATTGCAAAAATTTTTACATTTTCCTTCATATCTCACAGACTATACTTAAAATACACTAGTCTGGTACAAGAAACAAATATAAAATGTTGCTTGAGAGTTTGTAAACCCTTTACAATTTTCTTTATTTCTGCATAAATATGCCCCAAAACATCATTAGATTTTCATTTAAGTCCTGAAAGTAGACAAAGAGAACCCAATTAAACAAGTGAGAGTGAGAATTTATGTTTTAGTCGCATAACATCGGTTAATGGAAACGCTGTCATTTCACAATACTTTTTAATCAACATTCATAAAATTTCTCCAAAGTTTTGCGCAAATCTGTAATGGAAATGTACCTAGTGCTTGGGGTCACTGTTTTAATAGAAAATATACTAGACCAATGTTGGTTTTTCTCTTCATCCTATCCAAACATTTTCCCTCCAATTTACTCTTTCTACAGCAAATGCACACCCCAAAAATACACAGCGTAGAGCTATTACATAAGTGCCAGAGCCTAATTCCATTCACATAAGAAAACTTTAGATTCCAGCTTACCTCCAGCTTTTCCTGTAGCTCCAAAATGTTGGTACAGGGTTTCTGTACAGGGGTGAGATGTTGGAATGATGTCCTAATATATAAAGTTAATATATTGTGCAAAAATCCCTTGGTTAACATTCATGGCTCATATATTTCAGTTTGGTCTCTTTGTAGCTCCAAGGATATTTTGGAACCACTGCTATAGAGGAATACCTTGAGAGTTTTACCATATCTGCACAACTGACTTGACTGTGAACTATCAAGTCACATATCAGTCTTGGCTGCTCCTGAACCACATTACAGCTCTAGTGTTCACTGTATAAAAATCTATTTAAACTCTCACATGAGCCTTTCTGATCCCATTCTTCTCTTTCGTCTGCAGTTATTTCCTGTTTCTCTCCTAACTTTTCTAGAAAGGCCAAAAAAGGTGCAGCTGATATAAGACATTTGTCGAATTCTTGGTAAATTCAAACAATCTCCATCAGGCAAAGTGGAGGGTGCTCTGTGCACAGACTGGATGATGTATTAGCTCATTCATCAGCTGATGCTTGCATTCATAAATTTTGTGTTGAAATGTTTCCGCAGATGCTGATGGATCCCAGGATCGACAGAGATTCATAGGTTAATGGGAAACATAAGCATCACTGGTCATAACAATTCGTACCTCACAGAACTGTTGGTGAGGAGTGAAGCTAGCAGAGTTCCGCTCCATGAACCCAAACCACAATAACACAAACTTAGGGAGGATATTTGACTGGCCCCCAAACCACCACTCAGCAAACCTTTCAACCCTTCCTGTCCCACGCTGAGAGAGAAACAGACAGACAGACACACACACACAGAGAAGACAAGCTATTAAACATATTAAAACACACTAAAGATGAAAACATTAAATGGGAAAACAACAAAAGTGCTAAATATGAAAGTATACTCGAACTCAGACAGTAGAAATGCATTGTAAGGAGTCATTCACACAGAACACATTCTTGTGTTAAAAAAATATTTTTTTTTTGAGGAAATCGTTTAACTTCATTTAACTTGAGCACCGAATTTTTAAATCAGTGTGTGATTTGTGAGATGCTGCAAAAGAATCAAGATGTGAGCGCAATGATCAAATACGTCTGTCTAGTGCAGGGTTCCTCAAATCTACTATACAGTGGGTAAAATAGTTATTTGATCCCCTTCTGATATTGTATGTTTGCCAACTGACAAAGAAATGATCAGACCATCATTTTAAGTAGAACAGTAAGAGACAGAATTACAACAAAAAATCCAGAAAAACGCATTTCAAAAAAAGTTATCAATTGATTTGCATTTTAATTAGTGAAATAAGTATTTGACACCTTTGCAAAACATGACTTAGCACTGAGTTGCAAAAAAATGATTTTTGTAGTTGGCCACCAGGTTTGCACACATCTCAGGAGGGATTTTGTCCCACTCCTCTTTGCAGATCCTAGGCTAGGCCACTCCAGGAACTGAATGTACGTTTCTTGAACCACTCCTTTGTTGCATTGGCCATGTGTTTTGGGTCGATGTCATGCTGGAATACCATCCACCACCCATTTTCAATGCCCTGGCTGAGGGAAGGAGGCTCTCACCCAAGGTTCTCGCCCCTCTCCTGTCCCCTTAGCAGAAAAACATCCCCAAAGCATAATGCTTCCACCTCCATGTTTGACGGTGGGGATGGTGTTCTTGGGGTCATCAGTTGAGTTGATGCCAACGAGCTCAATTTTGGTCTCATCTGACCACAGCACTTTCACCCAGTTCTCCTCTGAATAATTCAGATGTTCACTGGCAGACTTCAGACGCACTGTACATGTGCTTTCTTGAGCAGAGGGACCTTGCTGCTGCAGGATTTCAGTCCTTCACGGCGTTGTGTGTTACCAATTGTTTTCTTGGTGACTATGGTCCCAGTTGCCTTGAGATCAATGACAAAATCCTCTCGTGTAGTTCTGGGCTGATTCCTCGCCGTTCTCATGATCATTGAAACTCCACGAGGTGAGATCTTGCATGGAGCCCCAGACCGAGGGAGATTAAGCGTTATTTTGTGTTTCTTTGGTTTGTGAATAATCGCACCAACTGTTGTCTCCTTCTCAACAAGCTGCTTGACGATGGTCTTGTAGGCCATTCTAGCCTTGATTAGGTCTACAATCTTGTCCCTGACATCCTTAGACAGCTCTTTGGTCTTGGCCATGGTGGAGAGTTTGGAATCTGATTGATTGATTTTGTGGACAGGTGTCTTTTATACAGGTAACAAGCTGAGATTAGGAGCACTCTCAGTGCCAGAAATCTAGCTGATTGATACAGGATCAAATACTTACAGTATTTCACTCTTAAAAATGCTTATCAATTTAAAACTTTTTTGAAATTTGTTTTTCTGGATTTTTGTTGTTGTTATTCTGTCTCTCACTGTTCAAATACCATTAAAATTATAGACGGATCATTTCTTTATCAGTGGGCAAACTGTTACAAAATCAGCAGGGGATCAAATAATTATTTTCCTGACTGTTTGTACATGTATATACACTTTAGATACTAATTTGCACCTTTGAGGTACAAATATGGATCCTTTAGGTACAAAGGGTATACCTTTTTCCTCAGTGACAGCTTTCGTACCTTTATTTCTGAGAGTGCAGTGTAAGACTTAATATACTGTCCACTTTCAAGTGAAAACGGGAATGGTTGTGGTACACAAAATGTAAATGTGTTGTACAAGCACACTGTCAGTGAGTTCGGGCTTAACTCTCTGAACTCACAGTAAAAGCATCTTTGATTATATTGTTTTTTGAAGCATTCTAGTATTGTTGCTTTGTTCCCTTTGTGAGACTAGTTAAATGCGAACCATGCACTGCAGCAATTCTGAAGATTTTATTAGTCATATCAATCACAGTGCTGACTTTACATGCATAGCGTTGTGCAATTTTCAGTGCATCTGAGGATATTCACACAATATCAGATGTCCACTCACCGTGTGTAGTCCAGGCAGAGAGTGGTGAGGTAGCTGACACCTGCAGCCTTGCCCAGTCTTTCCACAGACCATTCAGTTAGTTTGCAATCAAGTAGCTCCAGCGATTTGAAGGGATAAACTGTCCTCCCCCTCTTCTCCAAAAGAAGACACTGTCAGAACAAACACATATGCATTAAATTAAGCAGCTCTGTTGGTAAAATGCATCTCATGTGGTGAAATTTCAATCATTGATTTTACAGTTACTGTTATTTTGCACTGTGACAACCACCAAGAACCCTTCGTCATTGTGATGGTGAGTTTTGCACGTGCAGAAAACACTTAAATTTGATTCAATAAATCAGTACTTCTTCGTTTCATACTTTCCATGCTTCTTTTATGATACAGCTGTTAAGCATACAACAGAAACACCACATAACAGCACAATTTCCACCATAATCTAAGAGATTTAAGGCTGGTTTATGCACTCACAGTTACTGCTAAGCATTTAGGAAGAAGTCAGCTGATTTATATGTGTATACTGAAATAGAGATCAAAGCTGTAGTTCTTGACAAAACAGCTGTGTGTAATATCTTTCTAACTGTGAGAAAAAATGACATACAGATATTTATAGTAGCCTATATGATGCTCCCCTTGAACGTCATTCCATAGATTACTGATGATCTGCAGTAAAAAATCAATAAATAAAAAATCCCAGGCTCCCAGTATCTCAACAACATCATAAGAATGAGGACCACTTATAGAACTCCCAGGCATTTATTGTTATAGCTATCTGACCGACACATATAAATCTCTTTATGTGCCAAATTTATATGTTAGGACTGTCCTAACAGCATTCAAGTGCAGAACTTCAATTGCATGCTTATCCACCATATTGTTTTTTTTTAACATTATTGTCTGCAGGTCAGTGGCATATGGCACTGATTTTCACAGCATCAAAGCTCTTCTGGAAATAAATCTCACCCTTTAATTGGACAGATTTTTCCGATTTATATGAGCATAAGTGTGAACATGTTGCCCCTGGATAGGAATGAAAATGGGTGTGGAGCCCAGGATAATAAAAGTTTGTCAGTAGCCATAAGATATAACCAGCCAAAGGCATGCTTTGTCTGAAGAGGGGCCTTTTTAGTGGTTATACAGAGTGGTTTAGGAAATGTAATGCTATGACATTCCAGCATAAGTTGTCTTGATTGCACAGAATGTTCAAAAAAGAAACCTCGCCATTTCAATATATTTCTAAGAGGTGATCCATTGTTGCATCCATGGTTGATTTGTTAGTTTTAACCCTAAAGTATACTTTTAGAATTTACTTATCCATCAACAAAAAGGTTATTGATTTGGGGGATTTTTTTATGCTGAATGTAGTCATTTTTATCAGCACACATTGAAATGTGTGTGCATCTATCTACAATGACATTTAAGTACTTGACTTATACTTATAAATATAAGTATGTTTAAGCTATAGAGAATCTGTGTTTTCATTGTTATACGCTAGGGGCTCTATTGCACATCTTCTGTACAGAATTTCGAAAACACAAGTGAAGAAGAAACCGAAACAACAGATGCTTCCACATGTAATCTAACACAATCATCAGACATAAAACAGCATCAAAATAGATATGGAAAACTGTGTAACATTATGGAATAAATTATGGAATAAAATGTCAAACTAAGAAGAGGTAATAATGACTGTCAAGCTTTGGGCTGTTGATCAACTCCATCTACGTTTTGATTATCATCAATAGTCCAAAATGTTGTTTATTTATTTTTAATTTTTTTTCTGAAACAAACATTCAGGTGTTCTTAAAAAAGAATGCATGAAGCTAGAATTTTTGTTTACAAATTAATATTAATTATACAAATGAATACCTATATAGGGACATAGTAGTATACTTAAAGCATAATACAAAGTTCACTTAAAGAAAAAACCTATGAGTATACTTGCAGTATAATAGTAGTTTACTGAGACTATACTTCAAAGTGTAGTAAAAATACTTTTCACTTTTAGTATACTTGCAGTACAAACTGAAAACATAGATGTAAACTAGCTGTGTACTCAAAGTTTACTACTGTTATACTTAAAGTATACTTAAAAGTAATACTAGAAATTGGGCCAGTTTAGTCCCAATGAGTATTAAAATAGTACACTTAAAAGTACACTACTAGTACACTGATATTTTTATACTTACTACATAAAGTATACTTAAAAATATACCTGAAGTATACTTCTTTTTGGTAAGGAAGGCCATTATCAGATTGAGGGCCTTGGTATTTAGAGCTCTCATTGGCTCAAAACAGGGCTGAAAAATTGTAAAATGCAAGTTGGTTTTAAACCAAATGTAAAAATAGTTTATGAATGTGATGCCATCTCTCAGGTTTCAAGTTCCTACAGAAGTTAGAAGAATTCTCATAGTGCTGGAAAAATAATCAACAGTTCTGGCAGTAGCTGAGTAATTCTCCTGATTTTAATTAGGTCTTCATGGGCTTGACAAACCGCCATAGCCTCAGAGGTATTGTGGTTCTTGTTGACAATACAGGCCAGCGCTTGGCTGCAAATGGCCTCAAACTAAAAAAGCACGGTGATAGTAAGTCAAATGAACTATATCCAAAACAGAACACATGCGTCTCTGTGGTAAAACAACAATGTCTTCAGTTGCTTCTAGTCTAAACAAAATATGACAATTTAGTCATCAAACCCTCATGTTGTTCCAAATGATTTTGTGTGATTTTCTTTTATAGAACACAGAAGGAAACTTACAAACTGATTTCTCTTTGCCATGCAGCTACAATGAAAAACTAACAGCGCTTTCCAGCTTTAAAAGAGATGCCATAAAAGTAGCATAAAAACATGGTCAGAAATTAACAGGGGTTTAGCGCAAAAAAATGGCACCAAAATAAACAAAAAGTCCCACAGATTTAAGGAGGACCAGCACAATTAAACTGTTATGATCTGCACAGAAACGCAAAGTCAAACACGAGCAGTCAGTCTAAAAATAAAAGCAAAAAGAAGTATACCTCAAGTTTTTTTATTAGGTACACTTAAGTAAAGTTCAAGTATATTTTAAATATACTTTAAGTAGTAAGTATACAAATATCAGTGTACTAGTAGTATACTTTTAAGTGTACTATTTCAATACTCCTTGGGACTAAGTTGGCCCACTTTCTAGTATATAAAAAGAAAACTTTAAGCATAACAGTAGTAAACTTTATGTATACATCTATGTTTTTTTTTTTAGTTTCTACTGCAAATATACTAAAAGTCTTCATGGGTGGACATTTTATTCCATAACATTACACAGTTTTCCATATCAATGGTTGTGATGCTTTTTATGTCTGATGGTTGTGTGAAGCATCTGTTGTTTCGGTTTCTTCTTCACTTGTGTTTTGGAAATTCTTTACTGAAGATATGCAATAGCGCCCCTAGCGTATAACAATGAAAACACAGATTCTCAGAGCTCAAGCATAGCTCAAATGTATTTAGACTTTTTCTAAATATAGGTCAAGTATACTTAAATGTATTTTAAGTATATTTCTGAGAAGTATATAAAGCACATTTCTGAAAAGTCCATAAAGAGCAGACTTAAAGTATACTTTCCTATTTTTAAGTTTAAAAGAATATATACTAATAGCACACTTGAATAAACTTCTTTTTCATAATGAAGGAGAAAAGCACATGCAAAGGGATATCTAAGAACAGGCACTGAAACAAAACCAGAAACAAGACACAGGAGAACAAAGTTTAGAAGTGCAGTGTAACACAAACAAGACTAAGCAAAGTATGAGTGTGGGTGAGCAACTTAAATAGTCCTCTTAAAGGAAAATAGGTGAATGAAATCAGTTCCTGGGAAATGTAGTCTGTAAGAGTGTGACATCAGTCACCTCCAACTAAGATGATTACATCTGTTGTGAATAGAGATGTAATGGTATTATCAATATTGTGGTATCAAGATAGCAAAACTGTCTCGATATCATCGTGGTCATTATGTTTTGGAGCAGTAACTGTCAAACAAACTAAAACCAAAAGCACAATAATGGCTTAATCCCTTTATTAAGTTCAATCAAAGCATGCACTTCATTCAGGCGATCAGCTCATGATCCGGTGTTTTCCGCACCTCAGAACGGCTCAGTTCACTGTGAATAAAAGCAGTGAACTTGTTTATCACATGTGCTGTGAGTTTAGCCGGCTTTTGAGACTGCAACGGCCTCCAGTTATGCTTTATTTTCGCAGCAGATGATAAGTGAGAAGCATTTTTGCAAGCCTGTTTTCACTGAAGCTGAAATTTCCGTCAAAATAAAAGCTCTATAACACAAATGAAAAAGAGGGTTGAGGGCGAGACACTGCAGGTGAATAGGGTAAAAAAAAGTTAACTAATAGTTATCACCTTACTTACCCAGTTAATTGATTACATTGATAATTGCAACAAAAAAAAAATGTTATAAAAGTTTTCTAAAATCTTAGGTTTAAATATGCAAATGAGGCATTATTTAATGAAATATGCGCTAATTTGCATACATTTCTAGTACAAAAAATCTAAACACTAGATGGAGCCAGTTTCAAAATTCTTGTTTAATTTTTTTTTTTGACATATTAGAGTCAAATGTTTTTACAGAGGGGATTTTTTAATTTTGTCACCATTATTCAGAAAAAAAATTAGAACTGACAGAAAACAATGTTTTTTTTTATTACCATTTTTGGTCAAGCAAATTATAAATGAACGAATCGCTCTGTAAAAATCTCCAGAATATAGACAGGAATAAAAATGTCAAGTTTGGTGTACTGTAAGTGTCACTGAAGTGGAGATTTATGGCTCAGTGTAGGAGAAAAAACTCATTTTGAGAAAACGGCCTTTAAAAATATGTATTGTAATTGAAATCTATTGAGGCAAATAGATAAAGTGCTATAAAAGAAACACCTAACAGTGTCTTTTGGGTGTTTTCTTTCCACTAGTCTGAAAAAACACTTTATGAAACACCAAAAAGCCCAAAATCTCTTGACAGCTGCATGAAAAAACTGTGTTTTTGCCTGCAGTGTCTCCCCTTAAAGTTCAGGTACAAGTCCATTTACTAATTTTTTCTGACTTAAGTTTTCTTAGTAAAGAACATGAGTTGGAGCTCTTAATTTTGAACTCTAAAAGTGCATTAGATAGAAGCAATTAACTTTAAAAAGTACAAAATGTAAGTCTTCATTTATTATTGCAATAATATCGTATTGTGGACTACATATTATGATATTATTGTATCATGAGATTTTGATATCGTTACATCACTAGTTGTGAAAAAAGTAAAACGAATGAAAACTGTCACTTATGCTACTGTTGCAATACCTTCAAGCATTTTAATTTGACATGAAAGACAAGTTACGTAAAAAAAAGAAGACTTATTTAAGTAAAATAATGTGGAAATGTGCAGACGAAAGAATTTAAATGATGAAAGGGAGAGCACGAAAGCAGGTGCATTTAACACGTGTAGCCAAAAAATGTTTTGCAACAAAATGCCGAGATGACAGAAAAAAAAAAGTGAGAGTGAGAGAGAAAGAGTTCTGGAATCTTAAATGATTGTGTAATGCAGAACTCTTTCCAAAACTAAACTGATCTGGTGTTAAGATAAAATGTTAACAGTTATGCCTCATTACCGCTTACTGCTGAAATAAAGGACACATATCTTACTGTGAATGATGAGGCTGAACAAACATGTTTTGTTTGCACAGGAAGGTTTGGGTTGTATTGCAGCAGACTTGGCTGCCCCAGTGTACTCCTTCTCTCTCTTGTGTGTTGGAACAGGCATCCTGAGACTAAATGATTTCCGTAACTGCCAATCACAAAACTAGGATATACAGTAAAGTGGGATCTGTGCTCACCAGCTCAACTATATCTTTTTGCATGAGAGACAGACTCCAGATGTGGAATTCCTGGGGATGTGTGTAACGCTCGTCCCGTATTGCCATTAATAGAGGCTGAAGGCTGGGGAGAACAGCGTCTGAGGATCCACAATCTGGAAATGACAGCGTTATCTAGAGGGGAGGGAGAGGGACAGACAGAGGCAGTGAGTGAGAAGGAGATGCTTATATTAATATAAAGGGAGTCACTGATTAACAGGTGAGGTTCAATAAATCTGTCAACACACAGGTCAGTTATTTAATTTAAAGGGAATAAAGACTCACATTTGAATATGTTCATCATACATGTCATGTCTTTAGAAGATTCAGAGTATGTGCTACCAGTATCCACAAATTTTGCATTTAAAATAAATGACGAGAAATGCAATTGAAGACAATGCACAAAAAATATCCCAACTAATATTTTACTCTTTTAAGATTATGAAAATTAAAAACGGAATGTTGAGAAATCTTTATGCCATTTGCTTTCTGATTGTCAAATTGTACAGACTTTTTTAATTAAATCTAATTTAGGGAAAACACTGAAAAATGAAAAATTTTGTCAACTTTATGATTATGAATGGCAAATGCTTTATTCAAAAATGCCTATTGCTAAAGGAATAGTTTACCCAAAAATGAAAATTTGATGTTAATCTGCTTATCCCCAGGGCATCCAAGATGTAGGTGACTTTGTTTTTCTTCAGTAGAACACAAACGAAGATTTTTAACTGAAACATTTGCAGTCTGTCAGTCATAAAATGGCAGTCAATGGGCACCAAATCTTTGAGAGTACAAAAAACATACACAGACAAAACCACATTAAACCCTAGCTCATGACGATACATTAAGGTTAAGAGACAAAACGATCGGTCTGTGTAAGAAACTGCACAGAATATTTATATAATCTTTTACCTCTGATGCAACAGTTTGAGTTAAAAATCTTGGATCTTGAATGCCCTGGGGGTAAGCAGATAAACATCACATTTTCATTTCTGGGTGAACTATCCCTTTAAAACCCCCTTCATTTTATAAGGCTTTCTAAAACAAACTTTCTATTTTATGAATGCACTTTAGCTGATAGAAAAATGTAAACGGTACATCTGGGAAAGCACTATTAGTCTATGTTTGGCGTCATGTCATATTTTGGAGTCATCCCATATTTGCAGTTATGGGCCTGTTTTATCTAATAATGTTAGCTGCTGCTTGCTTAAATAAATACATACAACCCCTGGCAAAAATTATGGAATCACTACACTTAGAAGATGTTCTCCCAATTTTTTAACTTTAAAACAAATAAACCACTAACAGATATGACACAAAACTAGTTTTGTTTAATTATTTAACACACGTGTTACATGCAACATACCTCAAACAAATGAAATTAAAATAGTTGAATTAATGGAAAATAATTTTCCATATCAAGTAGAGGAAAAATAATGGAAGCATGCAATATGGAATCAGCTTGTAATTTGTATTTCTGAAACAAATATCTAAACATATCTAAAATGCTAATTAGCCAGCAGTTAAAAGAGAGTACTTATAGACCGTAATGAGCTGTTGAACTTGGCTAATTATAAGGAAACAACACTGTAAAAAAACAATTTGTTGAATCAACTTAAAATAATTTGTTACCTGGCTGCCTTATAATTTTAAGTTCAACTTAGTGACAACTTAGATATTTGAATTGATTCAACTTAAAATTTTAAGGCAGCAGGGTAACAAATTATTTTAAGCTTACTCAACAAATTGTGTTTTTTTTTTTTACACACTGTCAAAAAGTTTTCACCAATTTCAAGTTAAAAACTTAAGTTTAGCAGCTACCTTAAAACTTTAAGTTAAACCAACTTAAGTAATTTAAACGCACAAGTTAAATCAACTCATTTTTATTTTAATAAGTTAAAATGGCTTGTAGTTTTAAGCTGATTTAACTTAAAAAACTTAAGGCAGCTGCTGAACTTAGATTTCTTAAGTTGAATCTGGTGAAAACTTTTTACAGTGGCAGTGAAGAAAGCTGTCAGTTGAAATGATGAAAAGGATTATAAAACTCCTTCAAGATGGATATCCATCATTGAGTGTGGCAAAAGAAGCTGAATCTATGCAATTAGCCTTAAAAATAGAAAATGCACAATGAAACAAATGAAGAACAAATGGGTGGAGACAGTAGTCGATGTGTGTGACATAACTGTTAGAATCTGGCTGAATGAAATGAGATTTACATATAGAAAGACCAAGTGAAATCCAGCATTAACACATAAACAAAAGAAAAAAAATGAGTGTGGGCTAAAGAGAAGAAGTCATGGAGTGTGGATGATTGGATGAAAGTGATATTCAGTGATGAACCACAAATCTGCAATGGACAAGGAGAGGATGCTGGAACTTTTGTCTTGTGCTGTTCTAATGAAATATATAAAGATGACTGCCTGAATAAAATTTCCCAACTCGTTTTTCTAATATGGGGTTGCATGTCAGGTAAAAGACCAGGGGAAATGGCAATCCTTACCTCAACAGTCAATTCACAGTTTACACTGAAACTTCGAACACTGTTCTTATTCCATCAATAGAAAATAATTTTGGTGATGATGTTAGTATGATAATACACCTTGCCCCAGCAAAGAGTGTTAAAGCTTTGGTTCAGGAAAGGCACATCAACTTAATGACATGGCCAGCACATGATCATGATCTCAATCTGATTGAAAACGTATGGTGGAAATTAAAAAAACTGGTCCATGACAAGGCTCCATCTTGCAAAGCTGATCTGTCAACCGCTATATAAGAAAGTTGGAACCAGTTTGATGAAGAATATTGGTCATTATTCCATGCCCTAAAGAATTCAAGCCGTCATAAATGCCAGAGGCGGTGCAACAAAGTACTAATTGTGTTTGTTGGTTGATGATTCCATAATTTTTTCCTCAGATTGAATGATTCCATAATTTTTTTCCTGTACCTGATATGGAAAATAATTTTCCATTAATTAAAAGTGTTTAATCTCATTTGTTTGAGGTATGTTTCACAAAACCAGAATGTTGAATTAATAAACAAAAATAGTTTAGTGTCATATTGGGTGAACAACATCTAAATGTTTTGAATTCATAATTTTTGCCAGGGGTTGTACAAACCCACAACATACTGGAGTGATAAGGATTCATTTAACACTTGATAGGTTTGGAACACTTTTTAACATGGACAAAAACATTTGACTTCCATTACATGGACAAAAGCAGCTTAATCATACCTCAAAATAACTTTTGTGTTCTGCAGTGCAGAAACAAAAACATACAAGTTTTGAACGACATGACAGAATAAAGTAAATCATGACAGAACTTTTATTTTTTGGCTGAACTATTGTTTTAAGTGTCTTTCATTAATCTTAACGATCCAAGCGGCTTATAAATCAACCATTTTGGGAGTTTATTTATAAGCCCATTTCTATGGCAAGCCGTTTTAGCCTAAAATATACTAAGCGTTACTCGTCGTAATTGCATTTTTACTAGTAACAATGCCAATTAGAGAGCTGTCAATTTAAATTCTTACTAGTACGAATTATAATTAGAGAGCTCTCTAATTCAATTATTACTAGTAACAATTCCAATTAGAGAGCTCTACAAATTAATTTTTACTGATTATTATTATTATTACAGAGCTCTCTAATTCAATTTTTACTAGTAACAATTCCAATTACAGAGCTCTCTAATTCAATTCTTACTAGTGACAATTCCAATTAGAGAGCTCTACAAATTAATTTTTACTAATCATATGTCTCCATTGACTTCCATTAATTTTTAATTACAGAGCTCTACAACGGAATTTTTACTAGTAAGAATTGCAATTAGGGAGCTCTACAATTGAATTCTTACTAGTAACAATTCCAATTAGAGAGCTCTCTAAATCAATTTTTACTAGTAATTATTCCAATTACAGAGCTCTCTAATTCAGTTTTTACTGGTAACAATTCCGATTAGAGAGCTCTCTAATTTAATTATTACTAGTAAAAATACCACATTAAAGATATGTTTAATTGCAGAACTCTGTAATTGAATTAAAGAGCTCTCTAATTCAGTTCTTACTAGTAACAGTTGAATTAGAGAGCTCTCTAAATGGAATTCTTACTAGTAAAAACTGAATTAGAGAGCTCTCGAATTAGAATTATTACTAGTAAAAATTGATTTAGAGAGCTCTCTACTTGGAATTGTTACTACTAAGAATTTAATTGTAGAGCTCTCTAATTGAAATTCTTACTAGTAAAAAATCAGTTGTAGAGCTGTGTAATTAAAAATGAATGGAAGTCAATGGAGACATGACTAGTAAAAATTTATTTGTAGAGCTCTCTAATTGGAATTGTTACTAGTAAGAATTGAATTAGAGAGCTCTCTAATTGGCATTGTTACTGTTAAAATTTTAATTAGAGAGCTCACTTATTCAATTCTTACTAGTAAAAACACAATTACGACTAACGCTTAGTATATTTTAGGCTAAAACGGCTTGCCATTCATTTCATTAGTCACCTTAACAGTTTCCGCTGTAAAGTACCTTTTTGAGAGGCTCCTGTTTGTCGATCTGGTGAAGGATGTCCTGTTTGAGCATTGCACTGGGACAGCTGTCTGTCTGCATGCAGTAAAGCTCGTATCTTCTCCAGAGCGCTCGGAGCTGCCGCACTACAATATCATCGGCGGCGCTCGACACTGCAGACTTTGACTTTCGCATTATGATAGACTACTAAACACTTTTCCGAAATTAATTCATGACTAACATTTGATGCGTTGACGTATGATATGTTCAAACGCATTTCAACATATCTGCACCATATCAACGTGTCAGTGGTGTCCTGAGCGCTATGTCTGTTGTCGTAGCAACAGCAAAGCTATACAACAAGCTGGATCCTCCCTGTTGGATTGTTCTAAATAAACTTTCCGTCATCCATACTCTCGAGTTGTAACTTAACGCCTCCATGCATCCCATTATATAAAAATGGAGAGTGAATGGTGAATGAGGTTGTCATTACCTTTACCGAAAAGAAGTATACTTCAAGTTTATTTTATTAAGTAGCCTATACTTAAGTAAAGGTCAAGTATATTTTTAAGTATACTTTATGTAGTAAGATACAAATATCAGTGTACTAGTAGTATACTTTTAAGTGTACTATTTCAATACTGCTTGGGACTAAATTGGCCCACTTTCTAGTATGTAAAAGTATACTTTAAGTATAACAGTAGTAAACTTTGAGTACACTCCTCTAGCTACACTGCAAAGAAATGCTTTTCTTTTTTAGACTTTTTGTCTTATTTCCAGCCAAAATATCTAAAAATTCTTAAATCAAGAAGTATTTTCTAGACAAGTAATCTTGTTTTCAGAAAAAAAAAAAAAATTAAGTGTGTGTTTGCTTAAAACAAGCAAAATAATCTGCCAATGGGGTAAGAAAAATAATCTTATTTCAAGCAGACGACTAGATTATTTTTCTTACGCCATTGGCAGATTATTTTGCTTGTTTCAAGAAAAAACTCGCTTAATTTTGACTTCTTTTTTCTGAAAACAAGATAATTTTTACTTCTTGATTTAATAATTTTTTAGATATTTTGGCTGGAAACAAGACAAAAAGTATTTTTTGCAGTGTAGTTTACAACTATGTTTTCAGTTTGTACTGCAAGTATAATAAAAGTGAACTTATAGGTAATTACCCTGGTGAAAAAACAGCTAAAACCAGCCTAGGCTGTTTTTTTTCAGCAGGGTAGTTTACTAATTAAATACTTTTATGCGTTTTTAGTAGAGTTTGAAGTATAGGTTAGTAGTTTTATACTGCAAGTATACTCGCAAGTTGTCTTTAAGTGAAAAGACTACTTACTTTTGTATCATACTTTAAGTATACTACTATGTCCCTGTTTATGTATTAATTTGTATATATTTTGTTGAATATCTGAACATGTAAAACATCAAAATAAAGAACAATGCATCTGCTTGTAAACAAA
This sequence comes from Garra rufa, assembly GCF_049309525.1. NCBI lineage: Eukaryota > Metazoa > Chordata > Actinopteri > Cypriniformes > Cyprinidae > Garra > Garra rufa. The sequence goes on along the minus strand of NC_133371.1, from coordinate 5,800,779 downwards.
TATTTTATTCTAGCTGCATGCATTCTTTATTTATAAACACTTGAATGTGGGTAAGTTTCATAAATAAAAAATAAATAAACATTTTGAACAAAAAGCTAAAAAAAAAAATATATATTTACATTTCATCTGATCAACACCCCAAAGCTTTATAGTCATTATTACCTCTTCATGGGTCGACATTTTATTCCATAACGTTACACAGTTTTCCATATCTATGGTTCTGATGCTGTTTTATGTCTGACGATTGTGTTAGATTACATGTGGAAGCATCTGTTGTTTCGGTTTCTTCTTCACTTGTGTTTTAGAAATTCTGTCCAGAAGATGTGCAATAGCACCCCTAGCACAAGTATAGCTCAAATATATTTAGACTTTTAACTATAATTTAAATATTTAAAGCACATTTCTGAGAAGTACATAAAAAGACTGCAAGTATACTTTCCTATTTTTTTGTTTAAAAGAAGTATACTAATAGCACACTTGAATACACCTCTTTTTCGTACGAGTATGCATAACCCTTGCATTTGACTGAGTTAAAAAAGGAGTTGTGTGATGATAGGAAATCGAATAAATCATGACTGATTTTTCATTTTTGGGTAAACAAATTCCTCGAATTTTATTTTGTAATGAAATCTGGTTAATTTATGAGGTGTCAGTGCCATGTTTTATAACGGAAAAAAAAGGTTTTGCCAGACAGAACGTTGCACAACTTCTTATAATCTTTTTAAAACCTGCTTCTGCCAAATGCAGAGGAAAACAGGCAATGTGTCCATCTTGATTACTGCCATAAACTGTTTTTAATGCAGCCACATTCATAGAAACCACAACCACCGATACCATAAAAATCAAGGGAGATACATGTTTTAAAAGAAGTCTTTTCTGGACCTCCACCTGAAGCCAAACCAGAGAAAATAGCTAATGATGAACGCTTTTTACCATACAGGCTCTTGCGGTATTAGACTGGTTCTCTATATGTAATTTGCCTTAAGTAATTTGCCATGTGTCAGCGAATACTGCAAAGATCTGTATAAGCCAAATATGTGTCAAACTCTAATGACTATGCTGTTTTGAGTCATTTAACCCTACTTCAGAAGCTTTCTTTTATCACAAAGATATTGTGCATTATATATATATCCCACCTACAGAGATGTAACAGCTGGATTTAAAGCAGGAGGGGTTTAATGTATTGCTTTCTGTACACCGAAGGTCCTCCCCTCATGACAGATGTTATAAAGAAGATTATGAAGCTAAGATGTTCACAGGACTGAGGAGGATCTCACACCAACAACCAGACAGAGCAATAGAGAGAAAATGAACAAGACAGATCTTGTTTATAGAGCACTTTGGTGCTTGTTTGTGAAGTGTTTCATGTTCTTGAGCATTTTGCCCTTGACCTTGTAAGGGAGGATCTATCTTCCCTGGTAAGTCAGATAAGTTTTCAGGAATTGAGTGTACGGGTTTGTGTCTGTATGGTATTAGGGTGGATGCTTTCAAGGAAAAAAAATATATATTTCACAAATTTGAAGCATATGAATATGCGTCATGGAAGACAAATGCAGAATGCTGTGTTAAATGATATGGTCTTCACTCCAAATTTTCAATATTGAGTTTTAAGAAAGGCCAAGTGTAACCTTCATAGATTCATTATTTTTGACACAGCCTAATGAAACTTAAGATTGTGTCTGAGAGTTAATCTGAGGACTATTTTAGACCAAGTTTATACATCCGCCATTACTGTAATAGTGGCCATTGTTTTCAGAAAATTTCACTTTGGCGTACAGTAATAATATAAAAGCCACAACTTGTTGACAACATGTTTATAATATCCTATTTTTTCTGACCATTTCTATGTTTAAATGGGTCTTCAAGCACGGGAGTAATATGGGAATATTTAATATTTACATAGCTGATCATTATTTTTGTTATATATAGCCATGTTCTGTTATTTCTTTGATTGATTCTGTATAAATAATAACATTATGTATTACTAAGGCTATATTATAGCCGTAAAAATATAATCAAACCTAATTCATGCTATGTATGGTGGAATTTGAAGTTTTTATAGTTGTGAATTCCATAATAGACACTGAAACAGTACTGTAAAAACTAGAATTCCCTATTAACAAACATTAGGGTATACAGTGAGGAAAAAAAATATTTGATCCCCTGCTGATTTTGTAAATTTGCTCACTGACAAAGAAATGATCAGTCTATAATTGTAAAGGTAGGTTTATTTTACCAGTGAGCGACAGAATAACAACAAAAAAATTCAGAAAAACGCATTTCAAAAAAGTTATAAATTGATTTGTGAAATAAGTATTTGATCCTGTATCAATCAGCAAGATTTCTGGCTCCTAGGTGTCTTTTCTACGAGCTGAAATTAGGAGCACTCTCTTAAAGGAAGTGCTCCTAATCTCAGCTTGTTACCTGTATAAAAGACACCTGTCCACAGAAGCAATCAATCAATCAGATTCCAAACTCTCCACCATGGCCAAGACCAAAGAGCTGTCCAAGGATTTCAGGGACAAGATTGTAGACCTACACAAGGCTGGAATGCGCTTCAAGTCCATCGTCAAGCAGCTTGGTGAGAAGGTGACAACAGTTGGTACGATTATTTCCAAATGGAAGAAACACAAAATAACTGTCAGTCTCCCTCGGTCTGGAGCTCCATGCAAGATCTCACCTCGTGGAGTTTCAATGATCATGAGAACGCTGAGGAATCAGCCCAGAACTACACGAGAGGATCTTGTCAATGATCTCAAGGCAGCTGGGACCATAGTCACCAAGAAAACAACTGGTAACACACTATGCCGTGAAGGACTGAAATCCTGCAGCAGCAAGGTCCCCCTGCTCAAGAAAGCACATGTACAGCCTGTCTGAAGTTTGCCAATCAACATCTGAATGATTCAGAGGAGAACTGGGTGAAAGTGTTGTGGTCAGATGAGACCAAAATCCAGCTCTTTGGCATCAACTCAACTCGCCGTGTTTGGAGGAGGAGGAATGCTGCCTATGAGCCCAAGAACACCATCCCCACCGTCAAACATGGAGCTGGAAACATTATGCTTTGGGGGTGTTTTTTCTGCTAAAGGGACAGGACAACTGCACCGCATCAAAGGAACGATGGATGGGGCTATGTACCGTCAAGGCCAGGGCATTGAAGCCAGCCAGGGCACTGAAAATGGGTCGTGGATGGGTATGACCCAAAACACGTGGCCAAGGCAACAAAGAAGTGGCTCAAGAAGAAGCAGATTAAGGTCCTGGAGTGGCCTAGCCAGTCTCCAGACCTTAATCCCATAGAAACGCTGTGTGTGGAGGGAGCTGGAGGTTCGAGTTGCCAAACATTAGCCTCGAAACCTAATGACTTAGAGAGGATCTGCAAAGAAGAGTGGGACAAAATCCCTCCTGAGATGTGTGCAAACCTGGTGGCCAACAACAAAAACCGTCTGACCTCTGTGACTGCCAACAAGGGTTTTGCTACCAAGTACAAAGTCATGTTTTGCGAAGAAGTCAAATATTTATTTTACTCATTAAAATGCAAATAATATTTTTTAAATGTGTTTTTCTGGATTTTTTTGTTGGTTTTTCCATGGTTTATACTGTTTTTACCGTAAGAAGAACTTCTGTTAGATAATTTATTTCAAAGACTATTTTTTAAATGAATCTACATTCCTTGGGATACTGCCTCGAGTGTTTCCTTCAGGTCCAATGTTATTACTCCTGTGGCTCAGTGGTAGATCTCTAAACCACCACACCAGTGACCTGAGTTCTAGCCCAGTTTGTGACATTTCCAGATAGAAATATCAACATTTTACCCTGGTTTTGGAAAGGTTGTAACTACAGCACTCTTTACTTGCATAACTTGACATTACTTTATACAGTTCAAGGATAACATGTTGGTTTCATAACCACTTTATCATGTAGCAAATTGAAGGGAAAATCAGTTAAAGATGTTAATGGAAAAATAGTTTCAAGCATCCTCAGTGTCATTAGAACTGAGTTTACTGGCCTTGTTGAAATCTGAGATGCAGTTTTTTAAAACCTGCTTCTGCCAAATGCAGAGGAAAACATGCAATGTGTCCATCTTGATTACTGCCATAAGCTGCTTTTAATGCAGCCACATTTATAGAAACCACAACCACCGATACCATAAAAATCAAGGGAGATACATGTTTTAAAAGAAGTCTTTTTCCTGTCTCATGTCAGGGAACCCAGATGGATCAATCCTGACCGTCACTTTGAGTTCCAGAGATTCTAGCTACAGACAAAGGAAAAACATCACCCGCCAAGCTCCTCACACCTATCAAATATATCATGAATCGCTGTGTAAGTTTGAACACTCTGCAGTACGCAGAAGAGATTAATAAAATATAACATATGAGGACAAAGATGAAAGAGATATAGGCAGCGGACTGAATTTAAAGGTCTAATTACATACAGAATCTAAGCTTTTATCACAATACAAGGTAATTTTTCACTGCTGACTAGATCCACCTGCTATCTATAGAGGAAGAGAGCGTTGAACAGCAGAAATAATTTACAGCCTGGCAAGAATGTGACTTCTAAATGAATCCCAGCTAGAAAAGCATCTGCTGCACACTTAACACTTCAACTAATTCAGAAAGGCCAGAAAACGGTAAAACACCTTCAGTGTTGTTATTTTTATAGCACCCGTTTTGGATGCATTTGTTCACACATTCAGACAAAATTATTTTAGAAAAATCCTGTATCCACTTTTCAAACGACTGAAGTACACTCTTAAAAATAAAGGTGCTTTAAAAGGTTCTACAGATAGAAGAACCATTTTTGGTTCCACAAAGAACCATTCAGTCAAAAGTTCTTTAAAGAATCATCTCTTTTTTACCTTTTTATAATCTGAACAACCTTCTTTCACCACAAAGAACTTTTTGTGAAACAGAAAGGTTCTTCAGATGTAAAAGGTTCTTTATGGAATCATAAAGCACCTTTATTTTTAAAAGTATAGGTTTTATTGTTTTAAGTCACAAAAAGGAAAGAACATCTGAGCCTCCTCCCATTAATTACCGTTTGCATGTTCTGTGGACTAGAAAATTGATACAAATCAGTATTACAACATCACATAGCTGAGTTTCCCAACGATACTTAAAAACTGGAAAGAGTTCAAAGATTATATCTATTGAAATATCTGTTATTTACGATATAACAGAAAACCGTTTAAACCTCGTTTAAACATTAAGAACAGACACATATTGGTTATTATATGCATGCTAAAACGGAATTTATAATAAAACCACAGCAATCTTGGCATGTTGTCACATCTGAATTATTTATATTTACATTTAGACATTTAGCAGACGCTTTTATCCAAAGTGATTTACAAAAGCGGACAATGGAAGCAATCAAAAACAACAAAAGAGCAATAACATGCAAGTGCTATGACACGTCTCATTTAGCCTAATGCAGTTCATGTATCAATTCACATATTTTTAAATTATATAATAAATAAAAAGAAAAAGCAAGCTAGTGTTATTTTTTTTTTAAGAAAAACAAGCAGTATGTAAATTAATAGAGATAGAATGCAACAAGAACAGAGACGCTAGTGTTAGTTAGTTATTATTATTATTATTTTTTTTTTTAGAAAACAAGCAAGTAAGTAAATTAATAGAGAATAAGTCTAAAAGGGCTTTTTTATACACTACTGGTCAAAAAAGTTTGGGGTCAGTAAGAGTTGTAATGTTTTTAAAGAAGGTCTTTTATACTCATCAGTGCTGCATTTATTTAATCAAAAATATAGAAAAAAACTGTAATATTGCAAAATGTTATTACAATATAAAACAATGGTTTCTATTGTAATATACTTTAAAATTTAATTTATTCCTGTGATGCAAAGCTGAATTTTCATCAGCCATTACTTCAGTCTTAAGTGTCACATGACCCTTCAGGAATCATTCTAATATACTGATTTATTATTAGAATGATCTATATTGGATCTATATTGGATTATATATTGCAATAGTTGCCCTGCAAAGTATTTGTGATATTTTTTTTCAGGATTCTTTGATGAATAAAAAGCTCAAAAGAACAGCATTTATTCCAAATGTAAATATTTTCTAACAATGTAAGTATTTGCTATCACTTTTTATCAATTTAACACACCCTTGGTGAATAAAAGTATTAGCCTAAATTCTTTCCAAAAAAAAAAAGAAGAAGAAGAAAAATTTACTGACCCCAAACTTTTGACCGGTAGTGTATATATATAATAATATATATATGAGAATTATAGCAATTTACGCGTTGTAATTATATTTAAAATTAAACGTAGTATATGTTGACCAGCTCAGTGTTATTTTTAGCCACTGTTAACTGTTTTATGCTTTATTGTTTTACTGATAATATGGTAGAAATATAGTAGGCTTATTAATGGCTTTTGTTGTCACAGAAGGGTCAAATGTTTTTAACAACTAAGTACAATAATCTTACTATTCTATAGCTTTTTTTATAGTAAACACTTTAAACGTTTATGTCTTTACAAAAAAATAAAATATAAATCTACTCTAAAAAACATTAATTTAAGTATAACTAGCCCACACATAATCTAAATTACGCTATATTTTGCCGTTAGTAATCTGCTTGATCCAATTTCTGTAAAAGCATTACAAACCAATAAGTCAAATAATTAAAATAGTCAGAAAAGACTGCCTCAAACTCTAAAAAAATATCACCTAACACTACCAGGTTATATGAGTTTCAGTTGAGCTGTGCATTTTATTCAGGCACTAATTTTACGACCCTGAATTCCCCGGAGAGCGCGGGCACGTGTATAAAAGCTTCAGCAGTCTCGGTGGCGCGCACAGTCTGGATTTACACAGTGAGTGAGATCGGTTGGATTATAAACATTAACTGGGAGAAATGACAAATGCACAGGAAACGACCCGAAGCGACCCCGCTCCTCCTCACACTGCTGCAGGTAAGTGTAATGGGTTTCAATGAAATGTCAAAAATATATTCCATTTAAGCGTGAGAAAATCTTAAAATAGTGTTTTTGAATTTAAAATATTATAAATGCAAGAAATAAAATGGTCAAATTTTTGCGTGCAAATAAAGTATGTCTTTCTCTTTTATAATCTTACATTTGATAAACAGAATGTATATATTACTGAATGGGTTCAGGTAATGTCAGTGGGACATTAAAGTGAATTTTAATGATTGCTTCTCTTTTAAATATCAGTAGACAATCAAATATACACCTCGTTAACATTTTTTTGTCACTTTTTAAAATGTTTTCATGTCTGACATCCTCATAGTGGATATGACCAAGCTTCAACTATGTCTTTTTAGGATGTAAAAGGTGCATTTAATACATTTAAATTAATAAAGTAGATAAAGCGAGACCTAATTTGACAAAAATGATTCATTATTTAAAAATGGCATGAGTTATAAAGCTAGGTAATGCATGTCATCAGTGTTGGGGAAAGTTACTTTTAAAAGCAATGCGTTACAATATTGAGTTGCTCCCTAAAAAAGTAACTAATTATGTTACTTCGTTACCTTTTATGGAAAGTAATGCGTTACGTTACTTTTGTGTTACTTTTTAAATCTGGGCAAGGCTTGCTTGTTTGTTTTTAATATAAAAAGTTATATTTTTGGCAAATATAAAAGCCTTTTTACACCAAAAACCTCAGGCTTAGAGAAAAGTAAATTGACGTCTGTACAGTAGACCGCAGAAGAAAAGATGTCAACTCTTCAGCAATAAAAAAGATAAGAAAACGAATGTTAAATTATCTTGAGTCATTTTTGCTTATTAGTATGGATGAATTGGATCATCGAAGGTCGGCAGCAAAGACATCGGTTAATAAAATGGGATTAAATACATAAAGGTTATTTGTATTATTTAACATATTTAATTATTGCAGGTTTGCGTTGAATTTCACTGTTTTTATTAATTTTGAAGAACACAGTATCTGTTTGTTTAGTGGGTGAGATGAATTAATGCATGTTCATTTATTCTAGAACTAAAGTAACATCTTACTCACAATTTCTCTCAACATGAGGACAGGAGAGCTTTTAATCAATAAATGGGGAAAAGTTACAAGTAACTCAGATATTTTCTTGTCAATTAAAAATTAATGCGTTACTTTACTAGTAACTTGGAAAAAGTAATATTATTACGTAACTTGCATTACTTCTAATGCGTTACCGCCAACAATGCATGTCATATGTGTCATAATCATTTGAATCATAAACAATTGGAGTGGAGGTGATGAGATATCACCGTCCAAAATTCAGTCTAGAAATCCAGAAAAAGCCAAGAATTGTTTCTCACGGGCAGAGGATGATTTCATATGTAAACTGAGTTTGTCAGGCTACTCGGTCAAGGGAGAACACCTGTACGATGTGTTTAAGCAGATATAAACTGTTTATGTTATTGATTTGCAATCATTTTAAATGAGTTTCCTCCAAAACTCTCTCTGTCTGGTAGATGCAGTGAGGATGAGGAGAAGAAAGGCTCAGTGGCTGGTTTCAGGCATGTTATGTCTGTCTTTGCTCATTGTAGTGATGGGTATCTACACCAGCACACGCACTGAGAGCGTCAGCATCACAGGATACATGTCAGGAATTATTGTAAGTGGCATAATCACGTTTTGATTCGTATTTGGTGGAAAAAATGTTAAAATAGAAATATTGGTTTGTTCATTATTTGTTTCCTGTTTGTATTTGTTTTCTTTGGTGTTCTGTCGAACTATGAGACCTGTTGACATTCTCAATCTTTTTGTGCATCCCTTGGGGAGCTCTAGTTTATTCTGGTCTCAATGTAGATTCCATTCCATCCAGCGAGATCAAAGTGTACTATGTATGTCTCATTCAGTCGAACCATAATCTGATAAAAGAATAGTCATTTGAAACTGATCGTCTGTCAAAAAGAACACAAATTTTGTTGCAGCAGTTATTCCCTCAGCAACCCAATCCAAATCCACTGCTCTGACTCTATTTAAAACTCATGGACGTTGCCAAAATAGACAGAGACCAACCGAACCTTTCCAAGACTAATTTTCATGAGAAAACCACACACTCTGAAATGGCAGGAGAATCTCAGTTTTATCTGAAATGCAATTTATAAATACTGTTTTGGATTAAGTCATCTTGGATCTCATCAGCTCAGCTCTTTTCTAGACAGATTCGTGATTTAGCCTGTGCTTAAAGATGATATAATTACGGTTATTACCAAAGAAATTATGTTTTACATTAAATGCAATAAATCAAACAAATTGATTTGTGTACATGTTTGTAATTTTTTTGGTCTTTGACATGTGATTATCGGCCCACACACTGATTTCCTTCATTTATAGAATCAAATTTAACACATACACTCTTAAAAATAAAGGTGCTTTGAAGGGTTTATAAGCAATGCCATAGAAAAACCATTTTTGGTTCCACAAAGAACCAGTCAAAGGTTCTTTAAAGGACCATATCTCTCTTAATCTGAAGAGCCTTTTTTCCACAAAGAACCTTTTGTCAAACAGAAAGGTTCTTTAGATGTTAAAGGTTCTTTATGGAACCATTCAGACAAAAAAGGTTCTTCTACATTTTAATCTCTTATTCTATGAGTATGAAAATTGTCATTTTGTCACATACCACATTACTGTAAAAATTTTGTGGCCATTATATTTTGTCAATAGAACAGCAATTAATAAATCACAGCTCACAAAGAAGTTACTTTTAAACCAAGCCGCTTCCTATTGGTCTATAGGCGCATTTCCATCACACTTTAAATTGCGCAAATTGAAATTGCGCATTGAAAATACACCTAATGGAAATGCGTTAATTGCACAAAAACTCCCATATATTGCAAAGTTTTTACGCCTTGCATGAGGTGGTTTTTCAGGCAATTCAAAAAAGGAATATTTCGCGAAACGGCAATGGAAACGTGTTTTTTTTTTTTTTTTTGCATTTACACATTCGAATAAATATAGCCAAAATCCCACTAAAATCCATTGCCATGACTTATCGCATAATACGTTTCCGTCGCATAACATTGGTTAATGGAAACGCTGTAATTTTGAAATACTTTTTAATCGACATTTATAAAATATCGCCAAAGTTTTGCGCAAATCTGTAATGGAGACACAGCTACTGTGGCATATCTGTATGTTTAACTTGAATCTGTTGCAAACTCTGCATGGGAAAATCTTCCAAAATGACTGGATTTCGCCTTTACTCTTCTGCCAAGGCAAGGCAAGTTTATTTATATAGCACATTTCATACACAATGGCAATTCAAAGTGCTGTACATAAAAAGGAATTAAAATCATAATAGCATAAAAAATCATAAAAAAATTTAATAATAATCACAACAATAAAAACAGAAAATTTAAGAACATTTAAGATGATTTAAGAATTGATTTAAAATGAATTAACACAGTAAAAATGATTATACATAAAATAATGCAATCTGTTCGGACGTAGCACAGTGCTCATTCAATAAATGCACAACTGAACAGGTGAGTTTTGAGTCTGCATTTAAATGTGGCTAATGTATTAGCACATCTGATCTCTTCTGGAAGCTGATTCCAACTGTGGGCGGCATAATGGCTAAAAGCGGATTCCCCTTGTTTTGTGTGAACCCTTGATATTACTAACTGACTCGATCCTAGTGATCTGAGTTGTCTGTTAGGTTTATATTCTGTGAGCATATCTGCAATGTATGTAGGTCCTAGGCCATTGAGTGCTTTATGAACAAGTAAAAGTACTTTAAAATCTATCCTAAACACGACTGGAAGCCAGTGTAAGGACCTGAGGACTGGTGTGATATGCTCTGATTTTCTGGTTCTAGTCAGAATCCTAGCAGCAGCGTTCTGTATGAGCTGCAGCTGTCTAATGGTCTTCTTGGGAAGGCCGGTGAGGAGACCATTACAATAGTCCACCCTGCTGGTGATAAAGGCATGAACAAGTTTCTCCAAATCTTGACGGGAAACAAAACATCTAATTCTTGCAATGTTTTTGAGATGATAGTATGCTGATTTAGTTACTGCTTTGACATGGCTACTGAAACAGAGGTCTGACTCCAGAATCACACCCAGATTCTTGACTTGATTTTTTTGTTTTTTGACCCCTAGCATCAAGGTACGCATATTTACCTTATGAACTTCATCTTGGTTTCCAAATGCAATGACTTCTGTTTTCTCCTTGTTTAACTGAAGAAAGTTTTGGCACATCCAACGGTTAATTTCATCAATGCATTGGCAGAGGGAGTCAATGGGGCTGTAGTCATTTGGCGATAAGGCTAGGTAGATCTGGGTATCATCTGCATAGCTGTGATATGCTATTTGGTTCTTTCTCATTATTTGTCTTAGAACAACAGCGGCGCCAGAATTGAGCCTTGTGGGACTCCGCATGTCATGGACGTCCACTTAGACTTATCCTCTCCTATACTAACATAATAGCCTCTCCCTTCTAAGTATGACCTGAACCATTTGAGAACCATCCCAGAAAGCCCGACCCAGTTTTCCAGTCTGTCTAGAAGAATGTTGTGATCGACAGTGTCGAACGCAGCACTGAGATCTAGTAATACCAGCACTGATATTTTGCCAGAATCAGAATTTAGGCGAATATCATTTATTATCTTTATGAGTGCTGTCTCTGTGCTATGATGTGGTCTGAAACCAGATTGGATATCTGGACCATTTCCATTTGAGTTTATGTAGTGGTTCAGCTGATTAAAAACAACCTTTTCAATAATCTTGCCTATGAAAGGAAGATTCGATATTGGTCTATAGTTGCTCAATATGGTGTTATCAAGATTTCTCTTTTTCAGAAGGGGCTTAACAACTGCAGTTTTCAGGGAGTTTGGAAAAGTCCCAGAAAGAAGTGAGGTGTTCACCACTTCTAAGAGATCTGCTTCTAAACAGTTAAGTTAAACTTTTGAAAAAAGATGTGGGAAGTGTGTCAAGGTGGCAGGTTGACGATTTTAGGTGCTGTACTGTTTCTTCCAAAATGTTGCTTCAAAAGCAGACATAGTAACTTCTTTTTGAAATTGCGGTCGGATCTGTCTGTCCTCTGCATAACTTGAGGGTGTGCTAATTGTCTTTCTGATATTATATTGATCTTCTCAGAAAAGAAGGAAGCAAACTCATCGCACTTGCTGTCGGAGAGCAGTTCACTAGGGATCTGACTAGGGGGGTTCGTTAGTCTCTCAACGTTAGCAAAAAGAGTGCGAGTGTTGTTTAAGTTGCTGTTTATAAGGTTTGAAAAGAACATTTGTCTAGCTTTAACTAGTTCAGCATTGAAAGCATGAAGGCTGTCTTTATAGATGCTATAGTGAATTTCAAGTTTCGTCTTCCGCCACATCCGCTCAGCTTTTCTGCATTGTCTTTTCATACTCTGTACTGCTGTTGATTTTCTCCATGGTGATTTCTGTCTGCCAAACGTCTTTTCTGATTTTCAAAGGTGCGATGGCATCAATGACATTCTTAACTTTTGAGTCAAAGGACTCCAGGAGAAGATCAACAGAGTCTGTAGAAATGCTTGGTTTTGAAGATATAGCCTTCATAAATGGCACACTAGTGTTATCTTCACCTCTTTCTGACAGAGACAGATCTACATTCATTAGGAGCAGAGATCAATATATCAAAGAAAATACAGAAGTGATCAGATAGTGCTACATCCTTGATAACAGTGGATGAAATCTTTAGACCCTTACTGATGAGTAAATCAAGAGTGTCCACGATTGTGTGTAGGCACATGCTGAATCAGGTCAAAAGTGCTCAAAACCGTGATAATTTCTTTTGTGGTTTTGATTACTGCTTTTTCTATGTGAACATTAAAATCCCCTGCAATAGCAAAACAGTCAAACTCTGAGCAAATCATTGATAGCAGTTCTGTGAACTCCTCAACAAAGGTTGATTCAATTTTGGGGGCCTGTAAATAATGATAAATAGAATGAATGCGTGGAGCACCTTTCAGCACAATCCCTAGATATTCAAAAGACAAGTACTGACCAAATGACACTTGCTTGCATTGATAGACATCTTTGAAAAGAGCAGCTACATCTCCACCTCTCCTAACAGCTCTGCAGACACTCATGAAAGTAAAGTTAGGAGGGGCTGTTTCATTGAGGACTGTTGTGCTGCAGCTGTCTTCTAGCCATGATTCATTTAGAAACATAAAATCCAGGTTGTTTGTGGTTATAAAATCATTGATCAGAAGTGATTTATTTTTTAGTGCACGAATGTTTAAAGGAACACTCCACTTTTTTTGGAAATGGGCTCATTCTCCAACTCCCCCCGAGTTAATAAGTTGATTTTTACCGTTTTGAAATCCATTCAGCCATTCTCCTGTTCTGGCGATATCACTTTTAGCATAGCTTAGCATAGATCATTGAATCCTATTAGACCAGTAGCATCGCGTTCAAAAATGTCCAACGAGTTTCCATATTTGTTGTATTTAAAACTTGACTCTTCTGTAGTTATATCGTGTACTAAGACCCGTGGAAATGCAAAGCTGCGAGTTTCTAGGCTGATAAGATTAGGAACTACACTTCCATTCCGGCGTAATAGTCAAGGAAGTTTGCTGCTGTAATATGGCTGAAGCAGGCGGAGTATTGTCAGAAATGAGTTCCCATCAAGTTTAGCATTTGCACATGTGATGCGTGGTATTACTGCTCCTGCAACTCACCCACAATGCAACAGATTAGCTTCCCAAGTACTTTCATGCCACATTGCATCTCTGTTTCTCATCAATGGCTACTGCTAGAATCAGGTTCAAATAATACACTTTTATTTTATACATTGCATCCTTTATAAAACTTAAAAACTAGTCGAAAGTGTGTCATACAGGTTCAAAGCAACATGATTAAATAATGTAGGGCTGTGCAATTAATCGAAATTCAGTTTTGATTTCAGCTTTAAACGATTATGAAAATACAATAATTGAGAAAATGATTATTACTCCCGATACCGCCCCCTTTTTGTGTTTTTGCTCCTCTATAAAAGCCTAATTTCACATGCAAATCAGTAAAATCATCTAACGTGACTTGCATAAAATGGGATGTGCTTGATTTATTAATATTTATTTGATGTTGTGTTTTTAAAAGCACGAAAGAGAACTTGCCCTTTTCTGTGTATGCATTCAGAGATGGAACAAAACACGGAAAAGTAAAGTGAAGCTTAAGCATTTAGTTTAAGAGGCGTGCCTGAACGGTCAAATACATGCAAATATATGTCAAAATGTGGCATTTGGAGATTACACGTGTAAACCTTCGTCAGTTATGTCTGAAATGAATGTAAACGGTTGAAAATGAAAATGCGTGTATAACAGTAAATTGGATCCGTGCAGCTCTTAAAGCGGCCACAAGTAATATTCCTTCTGCCATGTCTGTGCTTAATGTTCATCAAACAACAAAAGACAAAGAAAAAAAAGCTCACTGCTCTTGCAGAGGGACTTTTGTAGTTTTTAGAAGAAACAAAGCATGTTTAATTCTTACAGTGAAGACTATGTAGTTTTATTTTACGTTCAATTAATTACATTACATTAAAATCTTTGTATCTCATTTGTATCTTTTTTTTATTGCATTGCTGTCTTTAAATAATCAATCATATAAAGTTCTGGACCCACTTATAATCGTGATTACAATATTGACCAAAATAATTGTAATTATGATTTTCGCCGTAATCGAGCAGCCCTACACTCTTAAAACGTCTCGGTTACGTATTGTAACCCTCATTCCCTGAAGGAGGGAACAGAGACGTCTCGTCGAGACCGACGAATTGGGATCTCGCCTAGAGAGACCAATCTACTTTGTGTGTATACAAACGAGCCAATGAATATTGGCATGCATGATTGCAGCCAGCTGCAGCTGATCACAGCATGAGCATATAATGCGCAGCAGGTGCATTGCATAGACAAGGTTTCGCTGAGGAGCCGGGACTGGCCCGGCCGTACAGCGGTGGTACAGGAGCCGCGGCGATGGGACGAGACGTCTCTGTTCCCTCCTTCAGGGAACGAGGGTTACAATACGTAACCGAGACGTTCCCTATCAGTCGGTCTCTTCGGCGTCTCGTCGAGACCGTCGAATTGGGATCCCTAACAAAACGCTGTGGCTGCTGCCCCTTCCAGTGTCCTGAGCGGGCCTCCTGGGTCCCGTTACTGGCTTGGCCAGGGGCTCGCATCAAGGAGAGCCAGTCACCATATAACATAGCACCACCAATTTCAGTGAAGCTGGAGCACTGGGAATATGCGGAGCTCACGTCCTTCCAATAGGAGGTTCGGAGCAATACACATATAACTCAATTCAGTATATATGGAAGATTGGAGGTGATTGAACCCTCATATACTGGTAGAAGATCTACCGGGGAAACACACAGCCTCTAGGGCGCAGTGTGGAAATCGTAAGAGATGCAGTTAAGTCTCTACATAGAGCCTAGCCCTCTACCGGTTCTGAAGGATTCATCGAGTGAGGGCCTGACGCCTGACGTTCTGCTACATCGGTTGTCAAGCTCAGCGGAGGAACTCGACAGAGCTACTCTCAGGTTACTCTGGAGCAATATAGCAAGCCGACCCGAGGCCTCTCTGTGCCTCTACCCGTTTGAGGTGAGAACACAGGAGGAGACTGTGTCTACACAAAGGCTATAAAACCTAGTGAATGTGTTAGGGGCTGCCCAGCCCGCCGCTCTACAAATGTCATTTAGCGAGGTGCCACGAGCCAACGCCAAGGAGGATGCAACACTCCTAGTTGAGTGTGCTCTCAGCCTGAGGGGGCAGGGTATACCGTGAACCTGATAGGCCATGGTAATGGCATCCACTATCCAGTGGGCCAACCTCTGCTTGGAGACGGCATTCCCCTTCTGCCTGCCTCCATGACACACAAAGAGCTGGTCTGAGGTCCTGAAGCTTTGTGTCCGGTCAACGTAGCATCTTAGTGCTCGGACAGGACAAAGCAAAGCTAGAGCTGGGTTTGCCTCCTCCGAGGGCAGCGCTTGCAGGCTCACCAGTTGGTCTCTGAAGGGAGTACTGCATGCCAGTGCGTCCGTGCCAAGTGTTCCCTCGGTCAGGGAGAAGAAGAACTGGCAGTGGGCCGTCTCCAGGGAGCGGAACAGATCTACTTGAGCCTCACCGAAGCGTCTCCAAATCAGCTGAACCGACTGGGGGTGGAGTCTCCACTCTCCGGGAAGCACAGCTTATGAAAGCTCGTCGGCCACACGGTTGAGCAACCCGGGAATGTGAATGGCATGAAGCAACCTCAGATGCTTCTGACTCCACAGGAGGAGATGACGGGCGAGTTGCGACATGCGACGGGAGTGTAGACCGCCTTGCCGGTTGATGTACGCAACAGTCGCAACGTTGTCCGTACGGACCAGCACGTGCTTGCCTCGTAGGTGCCCCTTGAGTCGGAGCAGGGCGAGACGTACTGCAAGCAACTTGAGGCAGTTGATGTGCCAAGTTAGCTGGGGGCCCGTCCAAACCCCTGAAACTGCCTGTCCGTCGTACGTGGCTCCCCAACCGGTGGTGGAGGCATCCCTGTGTATCACAGCATGCCTGGAGACCTATTCTATGGGTACTCCTGCCCGTAGGAATGAGAGGTCTGACCACGGGAAGAAGGTTTGGCGGCAAGCCAGTGTTATTTGAACCGGTGAGAACCGCGTAGCCACGCTCTCCCCGGGACTCGGCCATGAAGCCAGTGTTGAAGCGGTCTCATATGTAGCATCCCCAGCGGTGTAACTGCCGCTGCTGCTGCCATATGCCCCAGGAGCCTCTGAAACTGTTTCAGTGGGACCGCCGTCCTGCTCTTGAACGTATCCAGGCAGTTCAACACCGACTGAACACGTTCCTGTGTGAGGCATGCTGTCTGGCTGACCGAGTCCAGTTCCATACCGAAAAAAGAGATCCTCTGCCATGGGGGGCGCAGGGACCCCGCCCGGGCGTCTCGTTGCCGGTCCGAATTGGGTCAGAGCGTCTGTGTGTTGTGTGTGTGTGTGAGATGCTTACCTGCGCATGAGGCGAAGGTGCGTGAGTAGTCCGTCTTGCAACACTCTTGAACCGCCCATCGTCGCTCACTGGCAAGGGGGAGGACGGGTGAGGCGCAGGGATGACCCGCGCGCTCCCCGCAGTCAGAGATAGAGAAATTTGCTCTTTTGTTGAGTATTCGGGCGGGGAAAAAACAAACAAAAGATTCTCCGCCTGGCCCTCCTCCGGGGGAAGGAGTGGTGCGGTCACCATCTCCCTAAGAGCAGCATCCTCCATCTCTGGGTCGCCCGTCTCAGGGCCTCCTGCTCTTGTGCTTTCCACTGGTCTTTGTGGGGGCTTGGACGGGCCGGGGACGGTTGCTCGGCGACCGGCTCCACGGTGCGTTGTGAAGGCTGCTGCTGTGGAGCGGAGGCGGAAGCCGAGGGCCGCCCTCGGTGACTAGCAGACCGAGGTGCCGCTGGCGGCTGGGTGGAGGCAGCAGCTGCACGCTGGGGCAGGATGTGACTGATGGCCTCAATCTGCTTCTTGGCGGCGGAGAACTGCTGGGGAAGGGAACAACGGGTTCTTGCCCCACCAAGTGGAAGCGGCGCCCGGACACAGTTGCATTGCGACCGCACGCTCCACCGGCGGGACGCCCGTATAGCCACGCGCTGGTCCGCCATCAAGGGTGGTGAGGGAGGAGGTCCCACTCGAACGGTTTCGGGCAGTAAAAGGTGCCTTCCACGTCGAAGTGAGTTCCTCATGCACTTCCGGGAAGAAAGGCACTGGGGTGGGATGCTAAGAACCAGCGCGGGCCACCCCGAGATACCAGTCATCCAGCCGGGAGGGCTCGGGACGTGATGGAGGATTCCATTCAAGCCCTACCCTCTCGGCGGCCCGGGCAAGCATAGCCATCTTCTCCGGGTCGGTATCCGGCACAGCTGACCGCCCAGCGGACGACAGTGTGCCGTCATCCTCCCCAGAGAAGTCTGGCTCTCCCTCCAATGCCACGACTGACATCCGGTCGTTGGGGGGAGCCCCGAAAGTAACGGGCGGTGCCCCTAGAGGAGGCCCGTTCTCCCGGAAGCTCCAGTGGCAGCGGAGCGTCGGTGGAAGGAGGAACCTCACCATGACGTCTGCTTCCAGACGTCATGCCCCCTCGGCGCTTGCCGGGAGGAAAGTTCGATCTGGTCAGAGGGACTGGAACTCCGCCCCTTTGAAGGAAGCGGAGCCTGGTCCGCAACTCCGTGATGGTCATCCTCCCGCAATGGGGGCATGACTCATCCACGAACGCCGCCTCAGCGTGTTGAGTACCTAGGCACGTGAGGCAGCGATCATGGCCATCGCCCAGCACCAGGTAATGGCCGCATCCAGAAACGCACGGGGAAAAAGGCATGATGTAAATGCCTCGTCTTTATACAGACGTTCACCCGTTTAGCTCTTTTGAAATTCGCTCTTTTAGGGAATTTGCTCTTTTAGTGCTGAAGCGCACAGGGGAGATGGCCACAGCAACACAGAAGGTGGGTGGTGCAAACCAGCTGTGTGCTTCCACTCGACACGGAAGACCACCGCCGCTGAAGCGCCGTGCCACCAACACAAAAAGAAAAAAGAGACGTTGGTTTTTGAAAAAAACAGCTTCGATGACTCTTCTTCGGTAGACTGGTCCAGCTCCGAAGAGAAAGCTTGTCTATGCAATGCACCTGCTGCGCATTATATGCTCACGCTGTGATCAGCTGCAGCTGGCTGCAATCATGCATGCCAATATTCATTGGCTCGTTTGTATATACACAAAGTAGATTGGTCTCTCTAGGCGAGATCCCAATTTGTCGGTCTCAACGAGACGCTGAAGAGACCGACTGATAGGGAAACAAAGGCTCTTTATTGACATCAATGGATCCATGAAGTACCCTGAACATCCATGGAACCTTTCAAATGCAGAAAAAGTTCTTTATAGTTAAAAAAGGTTCTTTAAATTTTTCAAATGTTCTTTGAAATGGTTCCTTTAGGAACTGTTCACTGAAAGGTTCTTTGGGGAATCAAAAATGGTTCTTCTATGGCATCACTGCAAAAAAAAAAAAAACATTTTTGAACCTTTACTTTTAAAATATTGTCAAATCACCCTCCTCCCCTTTTTTACGAACCAATCCTAGAAGAGTCAGTGGTTGCATCTTAATAGTACTCAAACGTGCGTTTTCCCAATGAATGAATTGCATTAGTGACTTCATCTGTGAGCTCAAGGCTGTTCAGACATTATAAACAAGAGGCTTCTTGTTGCTACAATGTCAAATGTTGTCAATGGGTTCACAGCAGGAAAAAGAAGATGATGAAATCAGCCTGACAGTGAGAAGTAAACCGCATACTGTGTTACCAAAACATCTCTTTTTCCATATGTGAACTTGAATGGTCTGTGAAACTTTCCACAACTGCTGTCGATATCCTGCTGGAGACTTGGACTATAAGTACAGCTACAGTGTGTCACATCTCATGAAGAAGTTTTGCATCCAAAGTGATTGGATCTTCCAATTAGCTATCAGCAGGATGTTGAGGAAAGAGAGGATTATGTACTCTGCAACAGGATGTAATCTCATAATCCTTGCAATATTTGGTTTTCAGACTTCCCCTTCATATTTACTTGTCATTTAAGCTTGAGTGAATGCCATAAATCATTTAGCTTGAAATGTATTGAAACCAAGATAATGATTTCCAGCGCTCGAACGGTCATGCTTATGCTCCCTAGAGTATTTTGCATTATTTGTTTCTCTTTTTACATTCATGTCTGTCTGCTGATTGCAGTTGGCGTTTGGATCGTTCTTGGGAGTTCTTGGACTATGCCTAGAGGAAAACCGCAAGCAGCTGGTAGATATCACAATGTAACATTTTCAGTCTTCCATCATCATTTGGGTTGTGTCTTCCTGTTTTATGATCCTGCTCAGCATGATACCTTGTCATCCTGCCACGGTCATTTCTAGTTATGCTTCACAAAATATGTACCCTTGTTTTATTTTCCTTTTTCTTGGCTCTGGTTAAGAAAACATTCGAATCTCACGCTTCCAACGTGCAAATATGTGAAGCACAAGCTTTTAAAAACACAAGATAACCGTTTTTGTTCCACAGCTCTGCCGAATGATTGGCTCTGATCGGTTGAAGGATGTTTTAAGATCATTTTGAGTGACTGAATGAATGCATTAAAGTTCCATACCACTTGACCATAAAAAAATTAAACTTCAAAAACCCATAAAGTTATAATCAGAAAAAGTCATAAAGGTTGTCTATATGTCTGAGAGCACTCACAATTCCACACAAAAACCAAAGCTACCTCTAAATCTGACCCTCACACAAACCTGTTAGTACGTTTAATAAAAAACATAATTTGGTTTATAAGCTGATTCATGAGCCTATCAAATCGTGTGGACACTTTAATGTCCTCACAGTAGGGTTTCTAACATGTTTCTTTATGTTTGTGAGGGCATTTGGCCCTCACAAGTATAATCAAACTTGCACACACACATCTGGTTTGTGGTGGGGACTTTCCATTAACTTTTATTGTCTTTACAATGAGTTTAAGATATTTTCCATCACTAAACCTAACTGCAAGACCTAACTCTCACACAAGCTTTTTTTGCGTTGTAATTAAACCATTTTCCTCATGGTGTCTGTTGATTGATTCCAGTAATGTAGGTGAATTCAGGTTGCTCCAATTGCTGCTTAAAAACAGCCCAAGATGCTGCATAATCTGTGTGAATTAGTGACGTAACGGTGAGCTAGGAAAGTACAACATAATTATCACTGATATAGATCGATCTACCTTGACGGGTTAAAGGAATAGTTCAGCCAAAAATCTAAATTTGCCAAAAATGTGCTTGCACTCAGGCCATCCAAGATGTAGATGAGTTTGTTTCTTTATCTGTACGGATTTGGAGAAATGTAGCATTGCATTACTGTCTCACCAATGGATTCTCTGAAGTGAATGGGTGTCGTCAGAATAGGGCTGCACAATTAATTCGATTCATCATTCTGCATGCTTAAGAGGCATGTTTAGAGCATGTTGTGAGAGGCGAATTGATATTGTTATTGCGGGCACATCAAAATACTGAGAATAATTATTTATAAATTATTAAGAATTATAAATGCATTTTAAGATAACTTTTTCCATCAACTGGTCACAATGCACAACAGCGCTGTATGCTGCGTCAAAGATGCGTGTTCCCTCTTGATGTAAACAAGCATGAATGAGAAGCACATGGCGGAGCACTTGAGAGACGCAATGGATGAAAGAGCACTTTCATTCTCTGACAGCAGGTGGCGCTAAACACAACGCAGGCGTTACCCTGAAAACCCTGTAAACAAAACGTACTCGGTTACTAACGTAACCTCGGTTCTCTCAGAGAGGGAACGAGTACTGCGTAGCTTTACGCTAGGGGAAAATCCTTTCCGCGAGAGATATTGAAGCCAAAAAATTATCCTTAATTTTGTATTAATGTAAAACGCGTTGCCGCAGTGAGCAGACATAGGCGAGGCGTGCTGCGTGCCTATTGGCTGCTCTGCAGCAACTGCAGCACCTATCGAGCGAGGCTTGGCGCGAAGTCCGCTCCAATGAGCGCCTTTCGCGCCTGATACGTCATCTCCCGCCGAAAGTGGCGTGATCTCAGCCTATAAATATCGCTCGCAGGTAGCTACACTCTGGTTTTTTCATCGTAAAAGCGCTCAGAGCAGACGCTTGCACGGCAAGGTACGCAGTACTCGTTCCCTCTCTGAGAGAACCGAGGTTACGTTAGTAACCGAGTACGTTCTCTTACGAGAGGTCACTCTTACTGCGTAGCTTTACGCTAGGGGAACGCCCTGTAAAACGCCGTGCATGCCAACATCTGATACCATAGACCCTAGGGCCGTAGCCCGGGGTTCATACAGTGCTTAAACATGTAAGGGGATTAGTGCCCTAAACACACTAGCTCCTGGAGTATCCGGGCGGGTAAACGGCCTGGATGGACTCAGAACGTGGGTCCAGATATCTGCTAAAATCTAGACCGACAGCAATTTGGCCTGTAAGGCGGGAACCTCCAGGTTGTAGAATCTTATAAATGTAGACGGAGAGGCCCAGCCTGCCGCCGTACAAATATCTTGCAAGTCGATCCCACTCGACCAAGCCCACGACGAGGCCACGCCCCTCGTGGAATGTGCTCTAACACCCAGCGGGCATTGCATGCCCTTAGACTCGTAGGCCAGTGCAATGGCATCCACTATCCATCTGGATAAAGTCTGTTTTGACGCAGCCATTCCCTTAGAATGTCCGTAAAACGAAACAAACAGCTGTTCTGTCTGTCTAAAAGCAGACGTGCGAGACACATAGACTCTTAGCGCTCTAACAGGACATAAGAGTCTCGCGTCAGCCTCTCCATCCACAGCCGGTAAAGCAGACAGTGCGATGACCTGTGCTCGAAACGGTGTGTTAATAGACTTTGGCACGTATCCGTGCTTGGGTTTGAGTATGACTTTTGAGTCGTTGGGTCCAAACTCCAAGCATGTCGCGCCCACGGAAAGCGCATGCAGGTCTCCCACACGCTTCACTGAAGCGAGCGCTAGTAGGAATATGACCTTAAGAGACAGATATTTTAATTCGGCCGCCCGTAGTGGTTCAAATGGTTCGCTCTTCATAGCGTCCAACACCACCGAAAGGTCCCATGTTGGGACTGAGGGCGGTCTGGGTGGATTTAACCTTTTTGCTCCTTTAAGGAAGCGGATGATTAAATCATTCTTCCCTATTGACTGACCTAGCGTTGTTTTCGAGAACGCTGCTATGGCCGCCACGTAAACTTTGAGCGTGGACGGGGATCTGCCCTTGTCCAGTAGCTCTTGTAGGAAGGAAAGTACATCTGTCACACCACAGTCTGTGGGTGAGGATCCGCGTGCTGTGCACCAGTCCGCAAATATCGACCACTTCGAAGCATAGAGCCGTCTAGTAGATGGAGCTCTAGCTTGTGCGATCGTTGATATCACTCCTGTGGGGAGTTCATCATATATTCCCTGGTGACCCATACATGAAGGGACCACAGCTCGGGATGGGGGTGCCAGATCGCGCCGCCCGCCTGTGAGAGGAGGTCTCTCCTCACAGGAATTGGCCACGGAGCGATGCTCGTCATCTGCATCAGCGCTGGGAACCAAGTCTGGTTTCCCCAAAACGGCGCTATCAGCAGAATTGCACATTTTTCCTCTTTCACTCTCTCTATCACTTGTGGGAGGAGAGAGACCGGGGGAAAGGCATACAGAGGACGGCGGGGCCACGTATGAGCTAGCGCGTCCTTGGTTTTGGAAAAGAATTCTGGGCAGCGAGCGTTGTCCTGAGATGCAAATAGATCTATCTCCGCTCTGCCGAATGTCTTCCATAATAGCTGCACCGTTTGGGGGTGCAGCGACCATTCGCCTGCCGGAATAATGTTCCTGGACAGTCTGTCTGGTCCTACATTTAGGGTCCCCCGCACGTGCGCTGCCCTTAGCGAGCCCAGGTTGCGATGAGCCCATACCAGAAGGCGTTCTGCAAGTGCATGAAGGTTTCTGGACCTGAGCCCGCCCTGGCGATTTATGTAAGCCACTACCGATGTGTTGTCGGAGCGGACTAAAACATGACTTCCCTTCAATAGGGGAAGAAAATATGTCAGCGCATTCTCCACTGCTATCATTTCGAGGCAGTTGATGTGCAGTGACTTCTCTCGTTCTGACCATAGGCCGAACGCCGGTCTGCCCTCTAGCAGAGCCCCCCATCCCGAGGTGGACGCGTCCGTGGACACTACTTTCACCCTCGAGGGTCTCTCTAGAGTGACACCTTTTCGGTACCAGTCGGCTGCCTTCCACGGCCTCAGGGCTGTAACGCAGCTCTGATTGATCGTGAGACAGAGCTGACCGGACGCCCACGCTCGGCGCGGCACGCGCGCTTTCAGCCAGCGCTGCAGTGGGCGCATGCAAAGCACCCCTAACTGCAGAACTGATGAAGCTGAAGCCATAAGACCTAGCACTCTTTGAAAGGTTTTGAGCGGGGCAGACTTGCTGTGGCAGAGCGCGCTCACTGCGCTCTGAACGCTCAGCGCTCGTACTGGCGAAAGCTTCGCTTTCATTGCCAGAGAGTCTAATTCTATGCCCAGGAAGGAGATATTCTGGCTGGGGTTCAGCGAGCTTTTCTCCCAGTTGACCTTCAGACCCAAGTTCTCGAGGTGATCGAGTAACATGATCGTGTGTTCCCTGAGCAATGAGTGAGATTGCGCTAGTATCAGCCAGTCGTCCAAATAATTCAGTATGCGCACGCCTTTCTGTCTGAGCGGGGCGAGCGCTGCATCCATGCACTTCGTAAATATACGGGGTGCTAGGGACAACCGAATGGCAGGACTGTGTACTGATAAGCTTGGCCCTCGAAGGCGAATCTCAAAAATCGCCTGTGACGCGACGCTATCTGTATTTGAAAATACGCGTCTTTCAGATCCACTGACACAAACCAGTCTCCTCGGCACACTTGCGCGAGGATTTTCTTGGTTGTGAGCATTCTGAACTTTCGCTTCACTAGCGCTTTGTTCAGTTGCCTTAGATCTAGTATGGGCCTGACTCCTCCACCTTTTTTCGGTATCAGAAAATATTTGCTGTACAGCCCCCCTTCGCTCTGACCTTGAGACAGGGGTTCTATGACACCTTTGCTCAATAATGTGGTCACTTCGGCTCGTAGCAGGTGTGCTGCATCTGCCTTTATCATAGTCTCGACGCGCGCCGTGTAACGGCGAGGGCGTCGTCGAAACTGGAGCGAATAGCCTGTCTTTACAGTGTCCAGCACCCATTTTGAGACCCCTGGGAGTTTTTCCCAGGCATCTGCATGTAATGCGAGGGGGTGGGTGCGAAGCGCGCTCCGATCTGTCGCTAATGGAGCTGCTTCGGTGTCTGTGACACGTAAGGCTCGGGGTACGCTGACCGCGGGGACTGCTTTCTCTGTGTGTATATGTGGTTGCGTGGTAACGGGCACATTTAACACATTCGATGCAGCTTTTAGCCTCGTAGGCTGGGCGTCGTCCGGTTTCGTTTTTACAGAAACCGTAAGACCTGCCTGATGTAGTATGTGTGGGCACTCTAGGGTGGGCACATATACCACATGTGAAGCGCAGTCGATTTGGGTCGACTTTATGAGCGCGGGGCTTGTATGACAGGGTGTGCTTATGTGCAGTGATGGCAACTGGACAGTGGACATGCGTGCTACACACAAAACACTTTCGGCCGTGGCCGTAATACCCGAAATTATACTCTTTTGAGGATTTATTTGGGTAGCCGTGAGAACGGCTGTTGAGTGCAGACAGGCGGGCTGCAGCGCCGGCCTGATGACTGCGGATAATGCTGGAACAGCCGCATTTCCTGGAGCTGAGCGAGCGAATACTTTTGGTGGGAGTCTGGCAGCCGCGGGACTCGCGCACCGGCGTTTTCCTAGCGGTACTAGGCCTGCTTCGGAGGATTAGGTTTGAGCTCAACCTTGGGCCTCTGAGCGCGCTCTCCGTGGCGGCGGCCTGCAGAGCGTGATCGAGGTCTCGCTCCCTGCGTCTGCTGACGTTGAGAGACGGCTGCGGCAGGCTGATGCTGAGGTCTGGCGCTCTGCGCTGGCGGCTTTGGGCGTCCGGCGGAGCTAGACCGCTTGGGCAAGAAGTGCTTCATTGCCTGAGAAGTCTTCTGAACCTCCGCAAACCTCTCCGTGAAGTCCTTCAGGGAAGCGCCGAACAGACCCGTTGTCGCAAACGGCGCGTCGAGAAAGGCTGTACGCTCGGACTCCGCCATCTCTGAGAGCGTGAGCCACAAGTGCCTCTCTGTCACTGTCAGCGCCGCCATGTTGCGTCCAATAGCCTGAGCTGCCGATTTGGTGGCACGGAGAGCGAGGTCCGTGGCGCTCCTCAGATCCGGCACGCAGATCGCGTCAGGGCCTTCCTCGTCCAGCTTT